>NW_011887843.1:81040-213343 GCF_000806365.1 Fopius arisanus
TTGATCATAAAATCAGGGTAGCCTAGTGGACCGGGCATAGGACTGGTAATCGGAACATTGCAGGTTCGAGCCTCAGCATCGGTAAAATAATAAGTGTTTTTAATTGTTAATAATGGAGGGGATACATTAAAGAACGTGAACTGTAGTGATAAAATTGCATAATTTTTTGTTTTCAGCGAATAATTATTGTTTATTCGCATCATCCAGTTTAAATAAGGTTGACTTGATCAAATCCTGAACTGGTTGTCCTGATCAAATCTTGATTAAAAACGGCGTTACATGGCTGATCAGGATTTGATCCAGTTACCATATCAGATCCTGATCTATCATCAGGGCTGACCTGATCAAATCCTGATCTGGACCTGATCGAAATTTCCACTCGGGTGGATTTCGTCGGACTGCGATTCACTGTCTCTCTGTGAATTTTCCAGGGGTTTCATAGGCTGTGCATGGCACTAGTTCCTAGATCAACCCCCAATCGTTCCGCTTTCCACGTGTATTCAACCTCCCCCTTTCCCCAACCCTCCATAAATTGAACGAGTCAGAAATCCGCCCTCACGAGAATATTTATTCCAGCTACGATTTCCCATTCCATCGGACCACTCTCTGGACCCATCCTCTTCCTCCACCCCCGCACCAGCTGTGACAATCGACTATTCATACCTCTCATATTCCAACAACTGAATTTGATAAAAATGAAAAAAAAAAAAAAAATCACTACATGAGATTTTATGCGATACTTCCCTTGTTTTCGCCCCTTTCGATGCAAATAAATTCATGCAGTCGCGAGGAAAATAAAAATCAAAGAGGTCGAGAGGCCGTCGATATTTGTCCATCCGGCCAATTTTTTTCGGCGGTAATAACCGGTGATTGATTAAATTTGAATTATCGTGAAAAAATCTGTCTCATTATTTTTTTTATTAAATTTGTAGTTGGCCTGTTGGAAGATGATATAACATGAGCTCCATTAAGATCTTTCCAGCGGACGAAGAAAACCTGGAGAATGATAATAGCTCGGGGGTGTCAAGGCGTGAGATGGTGACAAAGACTGTCTTCACCCGTGTCTGCGTATCGATTGAGTGGATAATGAACGTTGAAATGAAGTGTCCACAGTAGAGGGTTGAGGGGAGGATGTTATTCACTCACCAGGGCTCCCTGATGGCGGGATGCCTCAGGGGTGAGGCATTTAAATCCACCGGCAGCTCACCTCTACAAGCCCTTGCCGATAACTCTTGCTTGTCCCAATTTTCTCTCAATTTTCCCCTCGATTTGAACTTCTTCGAATAGATCAATCGACCTGTTGTTATTGCAATCGTTAGATGCCTGGAACAAGCGAAACACAAAAATCGAGCGATTAGTACAATGTTAAAGCAGTTCTCGAGGCACCGCCATTTTTTATTCCAATGCAATTGCAAAATTGGTTAATTACGCCGAAATTTTGGGTAAAAAAAAATTGTAATCGGAATATTTGTTCCAAATTTACAGAAATGAAATGAAAAATTATTGAAATGATCCCTGAATTTTTTAACGGATTTATCTATAATTTACAATTTAGGACAATCCCAATTTTTCAAATTTTTCTGAAAACTTTGGTACCCAACGAGAAAAATACATATTGTTTTATCTCCATGCCGAAAAATACTATATGGAAAAAAAAAGGATCGCTTAAAATATTCATTGTATCCATTTCTATTCACCGATGACAGAGATCCCAATTCTCATATTTGTGTTCCAATCCCTCAAGGCAATACTCGTTGGAGTGCACACCGTCATGCATGTCTGTCTCCCTTGCAACTCCATTTCGAATGGAAATGGAATAGCCGAGTCACATCCACGTGAATATCTCCTGGTTATGTACTAGACCGCTGAAGGATGACAGACGAGGCAACCCCGGGAATTTAGTAACAACTTGGCGAAACAACTCTGTCATCTCGGTGTAACTCGGTTATTTGAATTCTAGTTGCTGTGTTCAATGTAATTGAAGACTCAAGTGGATTACCGGGATATTACGCGTTCAATCTACCGGAAAATTTATCTTGCTGTGGGAATAACTGTGATTGTAAACGTTTTTAACTGAGTTACCATGAATATTTATCATTTAAAATGGTTTTGAATAAGGACAGAAATAATCCGGTCCAATATCTGAGTACAGGGACGCCACCGCAGGGTGGCGCAGGCACCCGCCCCATCTCTCACGATATTTATAATTAATAAATATTACATAAGATATGCAGATGTTGTCCCACTTGTTTCAATTTGAAATTTTAATCAAGTCAAACGATAAAAGAATCCCCTATTCCCTTTATGCGCCATGAAAAAGCCAATAGCCACCGCCTGAAACTTTAATTTAACTCAGAAAAATCTCGGAAATATTATCTCTCTACCCAGCCGATCATAAAGTCACAACTGACAAAGGAAATATTTCAAAAATTTGCGTCGTCAGTCGTATTTGCCCAATGGTTCGTTATCTCTGAAATTAAAAGAAATATTTACGTTGGTACTCTATCCCCCATATTTTTGGGCTGACGTAGTACCACGTCATCCCTCCACAAATCTTCATTCTGGATCCCTCCGTACAAGACGACAGACCATAATTTCTCCCTCGTAAGATGCATCGGAATACATGGCATCGTACATCGACCTCCGTCTCGTGCATGCATTGCCAGAGACATTGATGGTTTTTCGGTGGAGGGGATGAGTAAAGTCGTGGCATCCTATGAAACGCGACGTTTGCATGCAACTTTGGATGCTACATGGTGCTTAAATTGAATGTGACATAGCACCCCAGATGGATTTATCATCGTAGCGTGTGGCATTTTGGTTGTACTCTGGGAGATACATCCAGAAATGTGCACTCAATTTCAGAGGTTGTATTTATTGATTTCAATCATCTGATTTGACATACAATGCTGGCGGGTGTATGCGGATACACAATGATTGACATATCGGTTTCTAGACGAATTCAATTCGGAGTAGGCCTTGTCTTGAGGGTTAAGTTGACCTTCATGGGGGTCAAGCTGCTGTCAAAGACGTATGCATCAAGGTTAATGAAGGTCAATGAAGGTTGAACTCGTGCAAATGAGGAGTTGATGAAGGGCATGAGGGTCATCCACGAAATTTCACACATTTGACACATCTGAAACCTTTGACACGTTTGACCTTCACTTCACCTTTCGTAATGCCAGTCACCCGCTGTTTTGCGCACATGTTTTCAATTTTTCAAATGGAAAAACGAAAGCCGTGACACGTCCCAGGTGTCACAGGCTCGTTTCCAGAAATCTCTGTCAAATGTATGACATTGTACATCGTATGCCAACAAGCCCAGGGAATTTGGATAGCACAAAGGTCCTTGAGATCACGTTGAAGCCTTCCCGAGAGGATTAATAGAGTGTGGATGCATGTCTGGCTCTGCTGTCACATTGACGAAGGGATCCTCCGACCCCGAAGGGACGACATCAACCTACTCAACTCACTCTCCACCCTCTCCTCCCCCACGTCGTGTTGACGGCGTTGGAATTTCGTGCCAGGCAAAACCGCCAATTAATTCGGATGGCACAGGCACCCGTTTAGTCTCATGTGTTCCATTTAATATTGATGCGAACCGATAAGAGAATTTCTTCCCTCCCCAGCCCCTTCTTCACGTTTGTTTCTCTCCATAAATTCAACTCTGTACACAATTAAAAGATCCAACAGAAAAATCCTCTGGTGAATCTATTTCCTACTCCGAATATCGGATGGGGACGGATGTAGCTCATGAAATTTCTAGTGTAGAATATGTAATTAATGACAACGTGCAACTCAATTTCAAATCTGAAATTCCTTCACAGTCAATTTGCAAATTGAATTTCCCAGAATTGAACAGCATGAGATTAACATTTCAAATACACCGGGCATTACTCAGCACTCCAATCGGATCCCTTCCTAATCCATTTTAATTGGAATACGAGAGTGAAAAAAAAAATGGTGCCGTCTAGTTTTTCCTCCGTTTTTTCCATCGTTTTCTCTTCAAACTTTCATGAGGACGAAATAGTTCTTTATGGATCAAAACCATCCAATTGCTCTTATTTTTCCATGTTTTCTCTATATAGAGGCGCTGAGTCGGGAAAATGGATTCGCGAGGGAATGAAAGTTTTTGATGGTGAGTCCAGGATACACCGATTTTTCATGTATTTTTTTTTCCAGATGAACGTGATGACATACGCTGCAACGACAAAAAAAGAACTTCCGGTTTATTTATTTTATCTCACGTCCTGGCAATTGTCACTCGGATCGCAAGGACTCAGACGTTGCGGAAATAGAGAAATAGAAGAGTTAAAATGAAAATGAAAATAAATTTATGATAATGTTGATAAGTTATAAATGAATTAAATGGAGATAAAATATTTCTGCGCGTTTTTCCTCTTGCAAGTGAAAATAATCGATAACTGTCAGACGCAGTTTCTCCGGATGCGATGGAGCCAGTTTAAAACTAATTAATGCTCCCTCATCATTCACAGGGTGGATTCATTCACGTGGGGGTACCCTCCGCCATCCCTCAAATCGTAATCAAAGTTTTATCCAACTCCCAGACAATCTAATCGCAGATATGACATGCACTCGAGAGACTCATGACTCTCGGTTATCAATTCGAATTTTTTTTCCTATTTTCTATAAAGAATACATAAAAAAACATTTTAAAAATGTTTACGCGGTAGAATCAATAAGACTCCATCAGCCGAAATTTTTTTTTTTTCATTTTTTCAAAGCAAATATTCACTAAATGGAACGTGAATAAAACGCGAGACGTCTCGAGGAGCTCGAGTTTGTCCCGCAAATATCTGCAAGTGGCAAATATTTATTTACATATATTTCCGAAAGGATCTTGCGTAAAATTTCCACACGTGTCGGCATCCAGAGAAATGTCACTCGGATATGACACATTAAATACGCAGAAAAAAAAATATTTTCCACTCGGAAAAAGTCATTAGAGAAAATGCCTCATAAGAAAACACGTCGCGGTATTCGTCTTGGTGAATAATAAAGACGAGAAAAGCGATGTTTCCTCATTTCTTCAGCATAATTTTATTCAAATAGAGATGTCAGCGTGGAATTATTTATGAAGAACACGTTTGTAATCCACCGACGTCATGAAAAAGTTAGCCGCGGGCTTTATTGACCCTGTGGTGTCACCGTTAACACTAGTCACGTAGAAAAAGAGTTCGTGACCCAACACCAGAGGATTCCATTCTCACAGGGGATGAATCAATGGAGTTGTTCATTCTCATTATCCTTGCGGACGTTAAACAGAGGCGGTGCTTTATGGTCGCTGTAAAAATCACGTGTGAAATTTTTTTTTCCAAATTTCCAATCGAGGATGAAAATCTAGTCGATTCAAGGGAAAATTCTCGACTTGATTCAAGTACGATTTGACTCAAGTAATTCAAGTATTAAGAATTCAAGTGCAACTTGAATCAAGTATTAATTTTTCAAGTGGTACTGGAATCAAGTATTATTTTTTCAAATCAAGTATTATTTTTTCAAATGATACTTGATTCGTAGACCGAATTCAAGTACTATTGGCTTCAAGTATTAAGTATTAAAGTACTACTTGAATTCTCAAATCAATCCACCTGCCAGCAATTTTTTCGTTGTGTTCAACCTAAACCACAAACCGGACTCGGGCTAATTTTCCGCTGATGCCACGTGATCCCGTCCCATCGGGTAAAGTTCGTACTTAATTACACGACCCTATCCCTCCGTGATTGGAAGGTTCGTTCACTTTGCCACGGGGGATGGAAATTAAAGGCACCTCCAGCAGTGTCAACGGAAGAGATTGAACGTGAGAACGTTGATTACTTTAATTGGAACCGGAGAGCTGCCAAGAGACTGTTGTGTAGTGGAAAAATTAGAGAATTCCATGAAGCGAGCATTCAGTGATCTTGTCTGTGAATTTATCGGTAAAAAAAATAATCGGTTCTACTCTCGAGCGCCAACGAGATGTCGATTGCACAATATCGAGTGTTTTTCGTCCGTTTACACAACTTTGACCTCTGTCAAGGTCAATCGCGACTTGTTTACGTGTTTCCAAGTTTATAAACGCAAAACTTGATCTTCGCGAAGGTCAATAATCATTAGTTTACCTTTTTTCACTTCTTTAAACATAAAATCGATCCCTGTCAAGGTCAATTACCATTTTTTATTCGTGTTTTCATGTGTTTAAGTGTCAAACTTGACCTTCATGAAGGCCAACGGTAAAATTTGACTTTTAATCACCCAAAAATTCCAGTTTTTCAGGACAAAATGAATTCGCCACTGAACATGCAACATCAAACGATGGATTCCTCACTAATTCAATTTAATCAACGGTCACTTCTATCTCTACGCACATCTAATCGCCTCAAAATTCGCCCGATGCAACGTACAACCGATGTTCAATCCCCATTATCCAAATTACTGATCCATGATACTAAACGTCCCTAACATCCGTACGATCTCAATAGTAACATCATTCAAGGGGATAATTGGATGCTGCATACATCAAGCTACTTCGCCAAAGTGCTCAAGCCAATCTCCACCTTCTGGATCGCATTAAAAATAATCACCGTCGTCGTAAAAGAATGGTATTTTTCATAAGCGAAATTTTACGACCCATCGTGACTCGTGAATGCACGAGCGTCAATGGATATTTCTTCCGGAGGTTCAAGAGAGGCCATTATCGAAATTGCACCTAGGACACAGCAATATCGACCCTCACCCTCCATTCAAGCCCGTAAAATAAGAAAAATATTCAAAAATATTGAAATTGTGCAGACGACAATTCCCCCGGGTAAATAATTTCAAAGTGAAATTGAATTATCACTTGAAATTTTCAGAGAATTTCCGTCCTGATATTTTGAAGGTCAGACTTCTCATGACTTTACGATTTTTATTTCACACTTCAAGTCTTGAGACATGAATGTCCGGTGGATCTGAGGAGTGGACATTTCATGTCGAGGAATCGAATGATTTTGTCGTTGAAAGTACTCTGTCCAGAAGTGTTCATTCCTCTCATGAAATAGGGCAATTCAATTCGACATTGAGTAAACCCCATACCGCGGACATCCAACCACGTAGTGCCAGACAATATCCATTCCAGAAACCGTAGAGTGATGGAGAAAATTCGCAACGACTGCCGGTGGCTCTTTGTTGGAAGTGAACAGCGATTTATGAGAATCGATCCTATTTCAATGGGTGGTCTCGCTTCTGCCATTTCAACTCGTTATTCTTTCCGCGCTCTCAAAAAAAAAAATCATTCTCCCATTTTTAATGTCTCCTTTTCAATTATTCCGTTCATCCTTTTGCGGGTTTTCAATAACTAAAGTCTTTCCGCAATAATAACTTTCTTTTGAATTTTTAATGATCAGAAACAAGTTATGAGTTTTAAAAATTTCGGATTGAAAATTTTGATCGTCTCAAATTAAGACTTTGTGGAGTCCCATGGGAAATTTTGAGAAAGTCTTGATTTGAGTTTGAACTTGAGACTTGGGATTTCACAAGACTTTTTGATTCAATTTAAAAAATCGAGCAGTAATTCCGTAAGTCTCAACTCGAAGTCCTCGAGTCTCTCAAATTAAGACTCCGTAAAGTCCCGCGGGTCAAGTCTTCCAGTCGCTATTTGAGATATTCAATACATCACAAAATAATTCTTAAAATAATTTTTAAATTGTAAAACAGATATCTTCGAATATTAACCGGAAAATTTGTTATATCTGGCTGGATCTCAAAATAGATACCGTCGAGAGGGCATTCAGTCGCTCTTCATTACTTGTAGGACATCGTACTGTCCATTTAGCCCCTCCGAACGGATGTAGGTCGTGACGATTGGCCACTTGCCAGTATGACTGTGGCTTTTCGTTCCTATTGTTTCCACCTCTCCTGAATCCTGAATGAATCCTAGAAATCACGAGGCAACGCAAGTTGTCGACAGACTAGAATCATCAGCCCGGGTAAAAAAAAAATTGTAATCGAAATATTTTTTCCGAATTTTCAAAAAATTTCTAGAAAATTTTTCCGAATTTTTTTTTATGAAACAAAAAAAATCGGAAAACAAATTTATTTATTTTCATTTTTCGGAAGGTTTTGAAAAATTTTTTAAAAATTTGAATAGGAAGAATTTTTTTATAATAATTTAGATGGTGTATTTTTTGAGGATTTTCAAAATCGAAAAAGTAAGAATACAACAGTATAATTAAAAGAAAAAATTACATGCGTAAAAATTTCTAGAAAATTATTAAAAAAATTTTCCGAAAGAAATTTTTGAAGAATTTTTTAAAACATTTCTCAAAAATACAATTGTTTTGTTTCCCTTTTTTTTTGTTTTGAAAGATAAATTTTCTGAAAAGTTTTCGAGAAATTGGAAAAAATATTCCGATTTCAATTTTTTCAACCAGGAAGCCATTGAAATTGAGCCTCCAAAATCCCCACCCATGAAATCCACATTCCCAGCAATAAAAACCCGCCACTTCATCATCAACGATCAATTACTCATCAAACTAAATAAATAAAAACGATAACTAATCATCCCCTCAGTCTCCAGTCTGAAAATACAGACGGAACTCATATTTGAGACGTCTGTCATCCCTTTTTCCCCAGTTTCCCGTTTTCCACTGAAAATTCGAGGACTAATTTAGCGAGTGAAGCTTTTCAGATGGCAGAGCTTTTCCAACAAGATATCATTCTATTTGCCGGTGGATGAGACGACTCAAGACATTGGGGTGTCGTGAAATGAATACAGAGTGAAAGCTCGGGGCTGAGACTTGAGCACTCAGAGAAACTAACGGCTGGAGGAGCTTGAGTAAATGTGTCATAAAGCAGACGACTGTTTCCCACAATTAAAGCTGTTATCCCATTTTCTTTGTTCCACACACTCGCATCACCGGATTTTCCCACACGAGGTGCGAAAATTCGGTAGCAATTGCACCGGAGGGCTTGAATTTTCACGGAGAATGGGTACGTATTATTTTCAATTCTCCATTCGTCGGTCTCTCTCAAGAGATCAGACTGTGGGGAATTCATATCACAATAATTAATTATTATTAATAATTATCATTATTAATATTGATTTTCCCGGGGAAAGAAGTCGGCAGTCTCAGAATAAAATTGACAAATGCATTCACTCGATTTTAATCAAGTCGAACTTGACAACAGGAAATCAATTAATATTAATAATAATTAATATTGAGCTTCATGGAGAAGTGACTCAAAAGTCTTAAATTGGGACCACCAGTCTCAGAGTAAAATTGACAAATGCATTCACTCGATTTTAATTGAGTCGGGCTTGACAACAGGAAATTAATTAATATTAATAATAATTAATATTGAGCTTCATGGAGAATTGACTCAAGAGTCTCAAATTGGGACTCAGAAGTCTCAGAGTAAAATTGACAAATGCATTCACTCGATTTTAATTGAGTCGGACCTGACAACAGGAAATTAATTAATATTAATAATAATTAATATTGAGCTCCATGAAGAATTGACTCAAGAGTCTCAAATTGGGACTTAGAAGTCTCAGAATAAAATTCAGAAATGCATTCACTGGATCTTGATGGAGTGCTTGAAATAATTCTTGCAAAAGAAATCGTCGAATAACTCATACCTCGGCCTGAACTTGAAAAACTCCTGACAAAACCCCCGCATAATACGGAATATAATATCGTACCTGTTGCCAGATACACAAACAGTCCCTTTGACCCGCGAGTACGCGCTGCGAGCATTGTAAATCCTTGAAAGCAAATCCTCATAACAATCCCGACGAAAGCACTAGGGTCGCCTGCAGATGAATGCCCTTTATTTTCTTTTTCGAAGTTTGGCTTGACGGATTTGTGGTAAAGCCCATCTCCTCGAGACCAACAACATTATGGGCAAAGGCTTACGACGAAAGGGCGGCTCCCGATAAACCTTGCTATCGCAAACATATCGTGACCCGAATTATAGCGCAAGCAACTACCCGCCGGCGATATTTCAGTGCGAATTATCGCAAATCCACAGTCAACAATCAACCATGAATAAACGAAAATTCGCTGTTTTTGGTTGTCGAATTATTCAGTTGATTATAGATTAGTCAACAAATTTTTCGTCCACTTAGGAAAAAAAAAATTTAATCGGAATATTTTTTTTTATTTTCGAAAAATTTTAGGAAAATTTTTCAGAAATTTTTTTTATAAAAAAAAAATTGGAATGCAACAGAATTTTATTTTTGGGAAAGGTTTTGACAAATTTTTTTAAAATTTGAATAGGAATATTTTTTTTATCATTGAGATGGCGTATTTTTTGAGAATATTGAAAAATCAAAAAAGTATAATTCAAAAAAAAATTATATCCGCAAAAATTTGTAGAAAATTATAAAAAAAATTTCCGAAACAAATTTTGGAAATATTTTTTCAAAACACTTCCAAAAAATAAAGTTCTTCCGTTTCCCGATTTTTTCTTGTTTCAAAAGAAAAATTTTCCGAAAAGTTTTCGAAAAATGTTTTGAAAATTATTCAAAAATATTCCGATTACAATTTTTTTTACCTGGTCACTCATCGAAACAATTTTATTTATCAAATATATTTTCTTGGCGAAAAAAAATTTTTCTCAGTGTAGGGCGAGGGCGGCAAAATTGTGAAAATTCAAAAAGTCAAAAATCCAAAAACCTCAAACGATAATAAACTTATAATTTATAAATATATTTAATTCGATCGGATCCCAAAAATTTACAACTCAATCCATCCGATAACATCACCCGAATCTTCTGCAATTATCACTGTTAATTAATTACCGGTGAATTAGTGACAGAACTTTTCGCACAACAACTGAAATACAATGGGAGAAAGTCAAGTACTCAGTTGGCGGTTCGCCAGTTCATAGAGAATTTAATAGTAATTTCCTTCGGAACAGCTCTCTCCATAATTGCAAATGCTACATGGAGCTAATTGTGAGGGACCTTAACGGGTGTATCAGCACGTTGCACTTTTAGGAGGGAATGGGATTATTGCGTGATCTGGCCTCAGGCTTTTAACCATTAAGTGAAGTGGCATTGTTGATTATCTCCGTGCAACTTGTTTAAACGAACGGTCTAAAATACAAGTACCCACAGACAATTCAATTAGCACTGGATATTACTGGATATTTTTCAGTAATTTTTCTCCAGATATTCCCCGACATTTCCACCGCAAGTTTCCATTTCCACGTCACACATACAAAAATCTAATCAATAACTAATTGAAACCAAATTCAATTCCCCATAAATAGTGGAAAATCGATTCTACCGCATCGTCAATCGTTAATGCACATTTCAATGGGTTAATCCCCAGTTGGATCCGAACGAAATTAATTATCATGACAATTCTGGAAATGTCGTTTGAGGGACTAGCCAGAAGAAAATCCCGGGTATTTCAGGGCTCATGATTAAATTCCCAAGGACTCGTTCGCAATTTTTTTTCACACCGAGTGGTCGAACGTTCGCTGTATATTTTTAGTCATGGCGATAATGAGAATTAATACTCATGCCGTTATCCCGAGGGGCTTTCTCGTACACGAGAGTCTCCAGGGTATTCGCGACCTTGCAGATGTGGTAGCTGTTAAATAAAAAAAAATCGAGATAACGGGAATGACTCCTTTGTGAAGCGAGTGAATGAAAAGGGAAGGCGCCAGCGGAATAGGATAAGACCGGATTCCGGATTCCCGGAGAAAGATAGAATGGAGTTTAACAGGCACATTGTCACTCATTCCACACAGACTACCCCAAAAAAAAGGCATAAAAATTCAAATCTTAACAGTCATACGTAAAAAAATCGACAATCGCCATCGGTTAAATAATAAAATAGATCCCGGTACCTTTTATAATCCCAAAAAATCCCAAAAAATCACAACTAAAGTTTCAAGACTCATGAAGACATCCCCTCTATCATCCCCAGGCTTTACCCCACCCCCTAACGAATCCCCTCATTTCTGAGATTAGCATGATAAATTCATCGTTTAATTCCCCGAAGCACTTGCAGTTCTGAAAGTATTCCGGACAGTCGCTGCGCGTAGAGAACATTAAAATTTTTCCATTGAATAACATCACAAGTCATTCGTATATTCAAAAAATTACGATTATTCCGTATACTTTCACGCAGCATCACGATCACATGTTCATACATTCATTCATATGTATGAGTCGTATAAATATTTCATGTGCAACTTTCCCGCGACTACAATGACTCGGATACGAGCTTTTGAGCCTCGAGCCATCTCAAATCACCTGTCTGTGATCAATATCAGCTCGGGAGTTCCTCCGTTGTTATAAATATTGCATAAACATGCAGATTGTGAGGGGGATGCAGCCACCGTTGGGTTTATTCGAAGTAGTTTCTGCATTAAGAAGTTCTGAGATGTCCACTCGCCTCTGAGTTCCTCACAATGTCTCAGAGGGCACGTCCTGAGACTCGAAAGCCTATTTTATGCTCGTTAGGACTCGGGGCGTGTGTCCTCGACTTTCAGAATTTTCAACTGCATGATTTCGCATCATCCCGTGATTTACTGACCCCAATTGCATGATTTCTGGTCATGACTCGAGATTTCTCTGAGTAAATGAGACTTCATGACTCGGGGTTTCAGTTTCTTTGAGTGCGACTGACCGGAAGATTTGATTACTCATTGTGAATCCTCACAAAAGCGATAGATTAATTTCTCCCTTTTCTCACGTCGAGTCTCAGGTGAATAATCTCATTGATAGGCTGCACCCGTAATCCTGATTATTCCGAAATACTCAGTATTGTACCGAGTGTCTCTTGCTGGAGTGGAACACTCGCAAGAATCAATACGGCTTATCGGAGCTCAGCCGATCGCTTCCATTATCCGTCGACTCCGGTTATTCCTTAAAAAATTTAAGTTATTTTATGAGGGTTAATTCATTCCGGATCTGCGGTCGATCCGCTACTTAGAACTCTTCACTTTTTCCGGGAATTTTCATTATTGCGCAATTGGTGAATTTTTCAAAAAATTTTTCAAGTGTCAATTTTTCAAAATGTAAAAAAATTTAAAATTACTCCATGAGGGTTAATTCGCCCTCATTACGGACCCGCGTTCGGTCCGCTACACAGAACTCTTCAAAAAATTTATCAAATGTCATTTTTTCAAAGTGTCGAAAAATTAAAGTTAAATTAAAGACATCGAAATGAAAACTCCGTCGCGCGAATCCGCGATAGTCGCGAGTGTCGGGTTTTTCCAAAAATTTTCATCGGAATAAAATTGAATGAACTAGTCTTGAATTATCTCCGTAAAACAGCTCTTTCACCGAGTACCCCTGAAATACTCCCCCCAATGCACTCGGCCATCGTCCACCCAGAAAAAAAGGTGCTTGAAATTCCGATAACGAAAACCCGACTAGATTTATGCGCACGACGTTCTCCCGTGCTTCTCATCTTCCCTCGTTTCGACGTACGTCGAGTGCAAGCCGTTAACGACGGAAACCAGAACGGAAATCGATGTCGAGGGGCTAGCATCCAAACCAGAAGTTTTTCCCACTCAATCCCCCCCTCTCCACCGCAATTTTTCATTCAAATGAAAATCAAAAGTCCCACACCACAAGAAAGTTCCTTAAAAACAACAAAACTTTCCACAAAAAAAAGTTATATTTTTTTTTGCGGGTACACGATATTAATCACGCGGAAAAATATAACCGGTACTTCCACATGATAAATAAAATTTGCCGGCGTATAATTACGCGAGTATTCTGAATTATCTGGTGCCTGCAGGGCGTGAAAATCTGGACTACCGCCCATTTTCCAGCGACCGCGTAAATACGACTAACAAATATCAGTTCATACAATTTAATTGAAAATGCGTTATCACGAAATGATATTTGTTTGGCGAGCGTGCGTTATCGCTCGGACTATTTACCGATGTTGAGTTTACGATAGTTTTGTGTCTAGCCAATCCCCTCACATCGATTTCATCAGATCGACGATAGCGTAGCGATCGTTGGAATTGATTAACGCCTTTTGTCGGATGTCGGAAGGCTCGAGGCTCCGAACAACCCCCAGAGGTAGCCATGGCAACAGGTGGTGCCCTATCACCAATCACCAGCTGTATGTCCGACGAACTACCATTATTTCCATCCCCAGATGATCATCAAGGTCCTCAGCTGATCAGAAAAAGACACACCGACTGCCCCCGTCGTTCCCCCGATTTGAATTTCGCGCGGGTTACCGGCGACCAATGGGAATCAATCACGTGGGAGCGCTGATCTGACGCCCGACTCGTGTCACTCCGTGTCTCCCATCTTGTCGCACTCAAAAATACCACGACTCATCGCATTTTTAACACAAATCAGAGCTAATGACGTCACTAACGAACACTTCCTGCGTCCCTCATCGATCTCCATCTTCCGTCACTGTTTTTGGAAGAACGCCAGGACGTTGCACGTCCAGAAACAAAAGTACTGGACTCGCGGGTTTGAAAGTCGATTGACCAAGTTGATGGATGAGCTATCCGTTGGCCACTCAACCGTGATTAATATCAACGGTGAATCCGCTCGAGTCTTCATGTTCTGGCGCTCTCTCTTTTTTCTCTACCGGTGGGAATACTGGTCTTATTCTGTCAATAGGAAATTAATTGACAGGGTCACTCA
The DNA here is from genome assembly GCF_000806365.1 of Fopius arisanus. Taxonomy (NCBI): domain Eukaryota; kingdom Metazoa; phylum Arthropoda; class Insecta; order Hymenoptera; family Braconidae; genus Fopius; species Fopius arisanus. Next base: position 95,658 of record NW_011887843.1, read on the forward strand.
GAGGTTTTTCATCTGGCTGAAATACAGCTTGATCCTGCGGCTGGAGATTCTGGATTTCGAGGTCAGTGAATTTTTCTAGTTTTCTTTTCAACTCTCTGGCATTCCAGAGACACTTCAGTCGAATACCACGGATGCCCCGGTTGTTTGATCCGAGTGGATATTCTAATTAGAATCTGGGGTCGGACGTGCTTACCTTGACAAGGGATTTCCCGAGGCTCTCGGAGATGGGAATTCAGTGGTCCGTGAATCCCGAAAAATCTGTCTTTCAGTCTTCATCAAGAAGGAAGAAGAAATTTGGAACAGCAGATGTTTAAATATTCGGCGGAACTCCAATGACTCTTCAAATACATTCCCATGACCTTTCGTCAGGAATTCTTCCGACATTTGTCACCTTGAATGAACCTGGGGAATAAGTGACGTCCCCAGATACCTAGCACCAGGTGGACAGCCAACAAAGAGGACTTTTCGTAGTACCACTGGATTCACTGAAAAACTACTGTAGAAACGACCGATGCGACACCAATGTGCAAAACTGGCATGTGAAAAATGGGAAAAATCGCACATACCTCGGATCGTGCTGCCGTCGACGTTAACGATTTGGATACCAGGTGCGGTGTACACAATTTATCCAGCAGTAGAGATGAAATCGATGCACATATAAAACGTCGAGAATGCAAATTATTCCGATTTTTCAGGAAAAGCAATTTGTCTTGAATGGAAAAACCTTTGCACATTCACATTTCTACTGTACACTCAAGGTATTTCTGTTTGTGTTGGAATTCTTCTTCTCCTCTCAGACTTCAAAGATTTATCAGCATTCCAGTACCTCTCCGTAATATATTGAAGATACATATTGGTCAGGCTGTTTCATACCGTGATTTTCCACTTTTCGATTTGACTGCGGTTGGTTCTGAAAGGAAACTTATCGATGGGGTACGGCCAGTCGTCTGTAACTTCATGTGGTTTATCGCACAGCTATTGCTCCGTCGATGGAATGGTAAATAACATCGGTAGAAACTCGACTCGATGGTTCAACTCTCATGGATCAATTCCAATGCTGCGGTATTTGGTCATAACCCGGTAGCTGTCCAAATATATCGAGACGAAAGTTGGGGACTCAATGGCAAAGACATATTTACCCACTCGATCATTCAATTGTCATTTTAATTGTTTTTCGGTCTTCGTTAGAAATTTGACCGAATAAAAAGTCCTCGTTACATGAATTCGATAACCACAAAATCCAGCCACAAGGCATGATTGCCTGATTATCAATGTTACATGACAATCAGCTCCGACAATAATCACGTAATCAGTTTTGATGTTGTCATATCTTCGTTATTATCGGGCAATCAGGACTATTGATTTTCACGACCACTGGCTTCTGATTGACGAAGAACTGTTTGGGAAATTTCTCAAATATTAGTTCGCTGCGGAGACTAATTCAGAAGAACCCGCAGATAACGCTGATTGATGACCAATATCTCACATTTTATTGGCGTAATATCTGTAATAGTCAGGAACAACTGTCTCCCGGAGGGTCAGGCAAGCGGAAGATCAAGGGGTCAACGAGTCGCTTCCCCTTGACTTCTGGTCTGATCGTTTCAAGATTGTATCAAAATGGATTCATCATTTATAGTGGCTACACAGTTTATTATCCGGACTCACCCCGAATATCGAATGGAACACAAAAAATGTTCAGTCATCGGACAGAACTCTCGATTCGTCTCCCATTCGTCACGCCGGAAACAGAAAAAAGCAGTTGGAGATTTTGAGGTGTCGCTCGGTATCGATTACACTCGTCAGGCCGTTGTGTCGAGAAAGGAGTCATCAATAACTCGTTCCCATTCTTTATCGATTTTGCCTTTCGCTTGATTTTTTGGAGAAGCTTGAATTCAAAAAGGGCTTTATGTGAGGGACAAATATCTTAAACCGATTGGAACCGATTTGGCCGTCCCATTTTGTACGAAGCGCTTCAATAAATCGTCATTGCTCTGTCAATTCGTCGGATGAAGCGGTTCGTTTGAAGACCGTAGATGGAGATTCATGATTCTGATAAGCCATGCACCCTCCACTAGTGGATCGATAAGGAGCGGCGACTTTCTGCCGAGGAAAATCAACGGAAAATCCCACCGAACTTCGATGTTCAAACATTCATCAGCATCTTTACAATCACAGGAGCGAACTCATTATCACAGCTCTAACTCATCCCTATCTCCACCTATTCCACCTAATTATTCCTGGCCAGGGATTTTCGACAATCCCGAACTAGAACAATATTCGGCCTGAGTGGACTATTGGCATATGGCTGCATCCTGAAATTTATGGGAAGCACGGGACACTTGACTCCAGACATTAAACGATAAACTAGGATTTGATACAGGAGTATCTCCCAAGAGCTGCACACAATCGCAAGTCGAGTATCGAGCTAGGAATTTATGTATGAGATAGTGGCACCTGCGAAATGGTTCAAGTTTGAGGCGAGAGCAACTGAACCTCGGAAGCAACAGCTCGCCTGTGGATTCTAAAGAAAGGATGTCCTGATGGCTCCCCACGGAGTTGAAACCAGCGGTTGACCAACGACTTCTGTTGACTCAACTCTTTCTTCATCATCGGATCAGATGACACAAAATGGTAATCGCTGAGCAGCTTCACGAACATCAAGTCCTTTTTCGAATATGCGGACGGCTTTAGGCGTTGAGCGACTCAACCGGAAATTCCGTATGACTGAATATCCATGCAGCGACATCTGGGGTTAATTAGGACATATACAGTCAAAGTCCGCGGAATTCATCCGCGGAATATCAGATTATACTCAAGGCTTTAACGTCAGTCCAGGTTCTGTATTTATTCCCGTAAAAGCTGCGTTTGGGTGGAATTATAGCAAATAACTACCGCTGAATAGTAAATTTCCGTCGAGTCGTTGGGAATAATCTTCAAAGGATATGCCTCACACCCTCGACGAAATGGGCGGACTATCCCACCCGGGAGGGATGGGTAAAACGTGCATCCGTATCGCGTGCAGCTGACGTTGAAGAGGTCTTTTCAACTTTCCTCACCCTTCCTCAAATGCTGTGGTTAGGCTGTCCTTCTCGTTCCTTTTGCACTTAACGTCGATAGGGTTATGGTAATACACGTTGTTCTCTGGAGTTTATCTACGTCCTGCCATCTTTATGGGACAGCAGTCGAGGAAAACTTGAAACTCGAGTTTCATTTGCTTTAGCAAATTTTCAATCCTTCCAGTCACGTTCTTATTAGAGAAAATACATAAATGAAGTTCGCCCGAGTCGAAATATCTCGAAACCACTTGAGACTGATTTCTCATTGGCATATGCTATCGCCATCTGGCGGAGGCGGGAAATTTGAATACTGCTCGCGTAATGCGCATTCAGTCGCGTATGACGAAGTTCTGTTGTCAATTTTTTAATTAACATGATTTCATTTTATAATTCCTCCGTGTTTTTGAGATGCAAAATTATTTACCCGTTGTTTAATTGATGCCGGCAGTATTTTATCTTCTGACGTTGAGATATAATTTTTGCTATGATAATTTGAATTTCTGCAGAACAAAGACTGGACGAATATTTTTATTACATTCTTGTACATTATGCTTCGGTATTCCGTTTTAATCGTCTCCTCTCATCCCACCTTTCTGTTTTCATATGCATCAGTCGGACTCTGGTAGACCAGCAGCTGCTTCATTAGTTATTACCAAATTTACGGGTGAATTTACAACTCCATTTGCTTCTTAATTCGATATTCTCTCACGGTGGATTGAGAATTCCTTTTGATGTGAAAACTCGGAATTATATTCGTCGAGTGGTGTGTCAACTACTCGACAACTGGGGAAAATTAATTTTTTCTTCTCCCCCCGGCAACGAAAATTCCCGTGCATTTTTTCATACCATGATATTTAAAAATTGGAAAAGCGTGGATTATGAAAAAAATTTCTCCAACATAATTTTTGAATTATTTATTTCATGAGTCTCAGTGAATTGGATGAAACAGCAATTTCCGAGGGTGAGGGGCACTCAAAATTTTTTGGACCACTCGAGGGGTTGCCGTATCCTGCAAGCAAGAGTCCATTAGTGTCAACAATACCTATGACAACCAACTGACAGGTATTGGAATTTCTCTCGGCCGTATCGATCCACCCGAATCTGAAGAGTTGCTTTTTCCAAGAGCCAGGGATAGAATCGCAAATGGAAATTCTTCAGTTCATTGGAATTCAGGCATCGGTGAGCAAATTCTTTTTTCCATTCTCCCTAGACTCACCCCTCGAAGAGAAGAATCGATGATCCCTCGGAATATTCCACCCTAATACATTATTTCACCGTAAGAAATTCGTTTCTCATGTTTTCCACAAAAAAAAAAACAACAGGAAGTTTCAAAAAAAATTGCAATAACCGACTTTCCGTCCAATTTTTCCATTTTCCCCAATTTTCCCGTCATTTTCCAACTCATACCGGAATTTTATTGTTCTGTCAATAAAGTTTCCCGAGCTGCTGAAAATGAAATGATTCTCAAGAAAGTTCTAGTGTAAACAAAGTCTCGGTACAAAAAACCTAATAGAATTTGAATAGTCTACAAGGTACGTCCATTGGAAATATATTTTAGCTCCAGGGGCTGTGGCGTGAAATTCATTTTTCAGCTTTATGACGCCCCAGTATAATACAGATATATTTTTTTCTTCTCGTGAAAGTCCGTGGCTTGTGGAAAGTGAAGAAGCCAGATTGACGATTCCCTGGGGTCCGATGTTGAATTAAACCGCTTACGTTTCCCCGTGGGTTACCACTGCACTCTCTTCTGCAACATTTATTTACTCATTCTTTTTCTTCCAGAGCCCCGGCGAATCATAAAATTCACCCGGTGAACAAAGGGGCCGGTTTGCTCTGGAGGATTCATTAATTCTAATTAATCTAGTAAAATCACGGGGAGTCGTTATCGAGTGCCATTAAGGGAGAGGATAATTGTCCATCAAACAAATCCGGAAGAAAATGGGATACAGTAGAATTATATATTTATAGTCGCACATCAGTATCTTGAAAATGGCTTTAAAAAATTGTTCACTCGAGAGGAACAGGATGAAATTAACTGAGACTTATTTGAAGTCCATAAATAATTTTGAGAGCGGTTTGAAAATGCGAGGTGAGGGCCAGATGGCGCCCGCGCTTTCTCGTCCTTTGTCTTTACTTCGAGAGGCTTTCAACTTCACGTAAGATTTTCCTCATTACCACCGATATAGTCGAGCATATAGTCGAATTCTTGGAATTCACTTCCCCTACAGCCCCATGCACGCCGATATACCAAGAGCACTGCAGTTATATTTCGCAAAAAAAAAATACTCGCAGTTTCTTGAATCACCAATTCCCCTCTAAATACCTTTCTCATTTCCTCCATAGCTGGTAGCTGTCTCAGCTTTCATTTCTGTTTCACATTACAGATGTAATCACTACGATTACCGGAAATGACAATTTTTGTAGCTAGAGTATGAAATGATGCGGCATCGACAATAGCCTTTCGCAGAAAGCAACCGAGTGTCGTTTTATATTATCACATGAGACTCACATTCTAGGTGGCTCTCTGCCAAGATGTCACCCACCACCGGAAACCCATCTTTTATCACCAAAAGCAAGAGTTAAAATCAAGAATTCCGCTTACAAGAATGCTCACATTTTATCCACCCCCCACCAAAACCCGATGTTTTTCCTCTTGAATTCTCAAAGAATATGATTCACCCTCGAGCCCCGTGGAATCCACTACATTCTTTTACATTTCTCTCGGTACATTGATCATTCCTTTGGATTTTACAGCCCTCGATGTTAGCTCCAGTTGAGAAATGGTGAAATGAATACCCGGAAGCTAGATTTTTATGCAAAAGTGATACTAACTTTGAAGTACAAGGGGTTCCCTTTAATTTTAATGGAGGATTATTTACTTTGTCGAGTCGACAAACAGCGTTTATCTGCCGGAGGGTGTGTGTCCCTCTCCCAGAAAACATCTGGATTAAAAGAAACTGGAGGAATAGAATGCAAGTGGAACAACGGAGTTTTAACATCGGAAAAACAGAATATTTTTCCTATTGATACATTAAAAAAAAAATTATTACTCCACTACTATTAATTCAGCATTTGTTCTGATAAAATTCATTCGATTGGTCATTTCAGCCAATAATTGACTAACCACTGTCAAATATTTATTTCTTCTCATTTCAGAGTCATGTGGAAATAATTCCACTATCTTAAAACCATCGAATGAATTTTTCTGAGTGCAGAGTAATGAATTCCGAGTGAATTTCTTCTTGAGATTGGAATCCATCAAGTCAGTCTGCAGATGATGAAACTTTTTTGATCCCAGTAACCGAGATTCATCCTCGAGAGCGATTTTCCTGGGGTCAGACCCTCCGTCGATTTCGGGTTCTTGAATTGCCACCCGAGTGTAAGAATTCAACCCTTCGCTTTTCGCTCGAATGCTCAACCGAATTCACATTTTGTGCCTTCACCCTTCCCATTATTCTTTTACCACTCCTCCTCTTTTCCTTCTTTTTTCATTCATCCTTCCTCTGCGGTCTTTTAGATACATCTCGTAGGAGCTATTTTCCCGACTCATGGAGGTTCACATTCACCGCTCGCCCTTGGGCTCACAATTTTTTATTTTCTCATTCGCCTCGGGCCAGGGACAATTGGTGGGGGTTTATTCGGGGTCAACAGGCGTATCAAGACCCCTGAGACGGTGAAATTCCTTATCGGAGATTCCTGCATGTGAGGCAAAAAAATTGCGACGACGTTCGACGCATTACCATTAAACGCGCGTAATTTTTTATGACGAGTGCCACTTCGCGTCCGTTTTTTATTTTTCCACCCAAAACTGATGAGCCAAGGACTCAATTCCATGGAAAATATTCCCAAAACCGCGCGAAATCGTTAAACGCCGCGTAATTGGAGCGCAGCAATTGGATTCGAGCTTTCGCGATTTTTTGAACGTCTGACATTTTTATTTTCAAATTTTCCGCGACGTCCTGGTGGCGGCTCCATTTCGAGATATTTCGAGAATGTCGAGATCGATCTCCTTTCTTCTTTTTATATTACGAATCCTGGACAGTCGGAAGGGCGATATTTCAGGGAATATTCCAGAAAAAAATACGCGCCACGTAATCATCGGGAAGACGTTCCATCCGTTTTTAGTTGTTCGTAATACACAAAAGAAAACATCATTTCTGGGCTTTCTAGTCCACCCCAGTTCATCCCACCACTTCCCAAGTAAAAAGCCAATTACTATCTCCCTCCCCTGGGTTGTATATTCCGGCGCGGTCTGTTTGAAATAGGTGTCCAAGTGGAATGGTGATTATTCTACGTGAGGTGTAACAAAGAATATGCACGTGCATACAAAACCGTTGTGAAGTAAAAACAACTCGAATGGAAACGGGAGAATACGTGAAAGGAGGTCAGACGAAAAAGCCCGTAGTTATTGCAATGTGAATCCTGAAATTCCACCGGATCGTCAAAATTTCTGCCATTATGTGAATTATCGATAATTATTAAATGCCAGGAAAATAGTTAAACTCGGATAGATGCCACGTAAAAAATTTTCAAAAGCTCTTTCTCCACTTAATCTACCGTCGACACCGTGTTTTCGTTTATCTCCGATCATTTTTACCCGATGGCAGGGAAAATAAAAAAAATCCCTGAGAGCTGCCTCCGAGGGGAATCTTATCTGAAGTCACTTCCGACGGTACGTGCTCGGGTGGATGCTCTATACTCACATGCAACAGAGTTCGAGGCATCCTTGACTAAATTCGAATCGTAATTCATGGGGAGTACTTTATCCTGCCCTCGAGTGTGCACGTTGTTATAATTCGCCACTAAATTCCCGTCATATTTCTATCTGATATGTTTTTCTTCTGGAGATGTTCGGGAGGTACGAAGTGAAGGATAGATGACTTTAATTAGAAGTTGTTACGGAAAATCCTGAGGGATCATCAGCCAGAACTCATGAAGCTGATGTTCAAGGTCAGGAGTACAGGGACGCCACCGCAGGGCGGCGCTGCAATCCGAACCTCTAATCCCCGTAATTCAATAATTGTAATCGGTAAGTCACTTTGAAAATTATGAACTTCTCAGTGAGGTTGAGCAGTAGGAATTAATTTCAAATGAATCGTCAGTCCGGTACAGTTTTATCGGCATATTTTTTTCGGATATTTTTCTTTCTTTTTCTTATGCGGTTTGAATGTAAAACCAAAAAATTACCCGACGTGAGTCATCAATTCAGTCGGTGGGGCGTCAATGACATATTCGGACCGCACTGTCACGGCTGATAACAACTGAACAATATTCGCGAGCGAAACGTGCGCTGTCAATCAAGGTAAATCGCTAAATTGCATTTCACGTGGAGGCTGGTCTCATCAAACCGTGCGCTGATGAACCGCGTGTGCGGGACTTTTTTGTACATTCCGCGGTGGATTTTTTTTTTCTCCACCGGAGAGCTCACGCGCTTAATTCCTGAAATTGGAATTTTTTTTCACTGCGTAGCCACTCGCACCAACACCCGTTGTAAAATTGCATTCTGTCACCTAGGAATGATATGGTATATTGCTAATTAACAACTAAAAAATTTGCGGCCAGCGCTGGGAGATTATACGAAAAAATAAATACAGCATTCGGTCCCGGCGCGTATCCAACACCTAAAGTTTTCAGTTCACCTAGTGACCCCGCACTTTTTTATTATGCTACATCCTGGAAAAGTCCTGGGAAATTCCTCGGAAAAACTCGATGACGCTTTTACCCTCGTATTATCACTCCCAAAGTCTTTTTTCGAGATGTTTCTCGGAAAATTATGAAACGGTCGCATGTGTCGGAGTTTTTCCTGGGATTTTTTTGAAAGCCAAAAATTACCGGACAATTAAAAAAAATTAATAAATCCATTTCCGCGGAGGAAAAACCCGGGTAAAGAAAATTGTAATCGGAATATTTTTCCAAATTTTCGAAAAATTTGAGGAAAACTTTTCAGAAATTTTTTTTTAGAAACAAAAAAAAATCGAGAAACAAAACAATTATATTTTTGGGAAATGTTTTGAAAAATTTTTCAAAACCTTTCCAAAAAATCAAATTCTTTTGTTTTCCGATTTTTTTTGTTTCGTAAAAAAAAAATTCTGAAAAGTTCTCCAGAAATTTTTTAAAAATTTGAAAAAAATATTGCAATCACAATTTTTTTTACCCGGGAAGTACTAGATCCGGAGAGAAAATATTGGCAATATAATTGTTTTCAATTTCATCAAATTGCGTGTACCGGATTAAGTCAGATCAAAACGATACACCAAAATGAATGCAGCGCGTGAAACAATAATAAAAGCCATGCATAACGCAACATTGAATTTAATTTCGCAATTTGGCGACCGCAATTTTCCGTGTTCTCGCACGTGAATGTGAATCCGGTAATAATGTTTTTATACAGTGGAAAATTCCGCGAACGCCGTGTTGAACCCGCGGGGTAATTCATATTCGAGGATCTGCGAACTACCGTTCATCCTCGTAAGTCCCGACACCTAATTTCTGATCGGCCATTCTTCTCCCAGACCGTAACATTCGCGAAAGTAATTGTACTATTTTTATGGAGGTGTTACCCCAGCGTCGCGAGAGGAATCTTAATGTCAAATGATTATTCGCGAAGTGTTGATGTTTTACGAGGGTAAATTCGCGAGGCGAGTGTCAGGTGCTTCGGGAATTGATGTCTCGCCCCGAGTTCTGAATGAAATAAATAAATTCTCCCGACAAATCGCGTGTCATTCGGAAAATTCAACTTCTTAAAGTGGAGTTGAAAGTCCCTTCAGTCACAACTTTTACCGCGGGGAAAACATCGAGAAATTGGGGGGATCAATCCTCTCTGAGTGAAAAATGAGGCGAGAGGCTTTCGAGGTGAGTGAAAATAATCCCTGAGAAAAAAATAGTAATAAATGTAAATGACCCCTGCGTAATTCCTTCGGAAATTATACAATAAAGAATCTAGATCAGGATTTAAAATCCGGTGCTGTTGCAAGAGAAATTCCGAGGGTTTGTACAAAAATTTAATATAAATGAAAAGCCAGAGACCTCGCGGGTTATTTGATAAAATTTAAAGGGTTGTAGAATTTTTATAAAGATTTTCTCTCCCGTATATTTCTTTGAAATTTATATTTCAATGGTGGGTCACCTCCAGCAAGAAATACAGGACACTATAAAATGGTCACATATTGCGAACATGTCAACCCGTTGGTGCAAATATTTCATGTCGATTTTTAACGTCGCAATTAATAATACAAATGGCCTTCCACGCAACTGTTGTATCGGTTTTTCCGAGTTGTTCGCATGTGGAATTCATCTCAGTACTCTTAAATTAAATAGCAATATCTCAATTGATCTACAAATCCTGACGAACATTTGATGGATAACAAGGCTGTACAATTTGGGGTGAAATCATCGGTGGAAAAATCCCACGATAAATATTTTCAAAAATACATATTTCTCCGGCGCTGATTTTTTTTCGGATTGATAATTGTAATCTACTTGACAGCCGAATAATTCGCCACGAACCCTCGAATGGCCTTTTCGTGTTTCATATATCGTAATACCCCATCTCCTGTTCGTCAAGTTTATCCCGACCATGACCATTTATTTATGGGCGAATGTAACGAGAGACGAGATGGCCAGATGGCCTGACAATATCGCAATTTGGGATGCACTATCACCGATTTACTTTACATAAACGAAATACCAAAATTTTGCCCCGAGAGCCACCGAAATGATTCAGATAAATCCATTAATCACCCAGCATAATTAATAATTAAATAATTCCAATAATAATAATAATTGTAATAATACAATAATATCGAGCCCCGAACGTTCGAATTTTTCAATCATCATAATGAGATAATTATAATTGTCATCCATTTTATTTTTCAGATGGTAATAATTATCGCACCCCCAAAGTGAGAAAATTCATGACGTGCAGAATATTAAACTAATCACCTCTACCATTCCCCTAAATTCCGATAATCTCACTAGACACGTGTGAATGTCTCCATCAACTCTGATAATATCCCTAGATTTGCATACCAGCTTCTCCCACTCCCCATAATTCCAGAAATATTCCACCCGATCGTTACGTTCGATTTTACGGTTAAAACTGGCGAATGCGCCCGTAGATTGAATTCCCTGAATTTTTTTTTTCCCCCGAGCCCATGCCAGTATTACCAGCCACCTGTTACCCTGAGAGATGGTATTATCTGCTCAAAGATAATATCATAATTCCGGTTTCAAAAAGAATCTTCACCCTGTGCCCTAAACCGTTTCGCCATTAATCAGAATTCCGTCTGCGAATATTTTCATTCGCTCGCATTTACATCGATTCATTAGATTTCATGTCATTTTTTATTGGAGAACACAAAAATATATTAGGAAAAATATATAATATATTTTTTTTTCCATAAATATATTCTTGAAATCACCAGAAATATATAATATATTCCAAAACAAATATATCAATGATATCGAAATATATAAATATATTATATTATATTTATATTAATATCAATAAATATATTAAAATAATTGATCTATGAAATATTTAATATATCAATATATTGCAATATATTTTGAATATAAAAATAATATAAATATAGAAAATATATGTGAAATATATCGAAAAATGAAAATTGTATATTTTGAAAGATATGGATTAATATCATATATTATCGTGATATTTTTTTATGAGGGGTTCGACTCGAATAAATCATTCCTCTGTGATGATAAACCGAGGACTGAATCTATCAAAGACCCCAGCATCTCTGAACCCTTTAAAATATATTCTCCAACCTGTTCTCCAAAAAAAAGGGACTGACCCAGGTGCCCACTCGACCGTACAGAGGATTAGTTACAGAGAGGAATCAATAAAGTGGAAAGCCCTGATGCTACTGCAATATTCTTAAAAGAAAATCGTAAACCGGGCAAGGACTCTTGGAGCAACCAGAGGAACGAAAAAAGAAGGTGAATCAATACTTGAAGATACCCAATTCTCTCAGTACAAGTTAAGAACGTATTGTCTGGACGATAAGGGCTTTACGATAGGAAATGCCTGAAAAGCTTGGGATATATATCCTTGGTATATGAAAAACGTCCGAGTATGAAATGAGGATGAGAGACACCTCACAATGGATTCCTAACGAGTTCTTTGGTTTTAGGTCACGTCTGAATCTATGAGAGTTCAACCCTTTCCACTCGTGACTTTTTTTTTGTACCGAGCACAGCAAAAAATGGAATTCATTTATGCTGGAATAATATTATTTGTCTCTTGTTGGTTTGATATTTCGAGTATAAAATCATCGGGCTGCCAATATTTTTATTTCATTCTTTGAATTTTCAGGGGATTATCTTCATGCGACAATTTGTCCCTCACAAATAAGAATCTATAGGCAGATGTGGCCATTAAATTCTTACAAGTCCCTGAATCCACAAGCCCCCGATTTTTTCCCCTCGGTTGAAATGACACCCGGCAAATCTCCAGTGATAAACAAGATTTCACGATTCCTTTCCTAAATTACTGGAGGCGGGTGACGCGAGGCATGCGAATGAAATCCATTTTTTATGAAAGAACTATAACTCAAACTGTATAAAAAAAAAAAGAGTGGTGGAACTTGGAGTCGTTAAAAATACCAAAACTTCCTATCCACAGAGAAAAGAAAAAAAAGAAGTCCATGTAACTCGGTTGCCCCTCCACTATTGAAAAAGTTTGATCGTCTCCGGGAATATAATCATGGACGGACTTTTAATTCGTGAATTTCTCACCCTTCTTCGTACTTTATCTAATTAAGTCGGGGTGCGATTAACTCGTGAAATAAGAACTGTGATAAATATTACGATTTCGACGAGGGGAATTGTCATTTTATGAATTTTTCAAGAGTTCCATATCTCAATATATCGAACGTAAATTGATTCCAGATATTTCAGATTCCATTGACTTCAAGATTGAAAAATATCACCTGATATACGCTATAATTAAATCGATATATAATATATCGTGGATATTTGATATATATTGAATATATTTGGAATATACACATCCAAATATAATTATATTTGAAAAATATTCCGCTATATCAGACTATATCAATAATATTATATATTATACCCGATATACAATATATTAACATATTATTATTATTATTATTATGTTGGTGTATATTAAAATATGATATACTATTCTTTAAAAAAATTGGTATATTGCGATATATTCATATATTTAGAAAAATATATGGGGATATCGTCAATATTTTTAATATTTTACATTTGAATGAATTCTGGTAATTATAGTCTCTATGATGTAAAAATTTCCCTGGATATAAAGCAGCACCAAACGACAAAATTTGCATCTCATAATCGATTCAATGCCAACAACTTTCCCCATAAATCAGCCCCTGTGGCACAATAATATCTAAAATAACGCTAATACACCCTCAACTATCAGCCGGCTCGTAAAGTATAGGTACAGACAGGGGCATGCTGCTTGAATACAGGATTTTAACCGTCAGCAGTAAAGTGCTGTATTCAGGGCAACAAGCTTCACTCCACCGCCTACTCCAATATTCATAATAAACGTCGATTCTTCTCTCGCCTTGCACGTCAACTTTGTGCATCCCCTTCCGAATTAATATTCGTCAAAGGGAATCACCAGCGAGTGTTTAAATATAACAATTCTCTATTACGCGAGGGAAATTGTTATTTTTTAATCCATCAGGATAATATTTAGAATCTACAATTAATTATTCTATAATTTATTTTTTTTAGGAGGACTGCGCCATCTGGTGGTGGCGTCTTCAGACTCAGGTGGTCATAAAATCGTAATCCTAATATAAAACGGAGAGTGGAAATCGATCTCGAAATAGCTCGAAATATCTCGATTGACCGTTAGGATAAGGCCCGTGAGAGGAAACGGACCCATCATCGCAGGTCGTAGCAAAATTTTGAAAATTCAAAAAATCATGAGAATTTCATGAGTGTATGAAGTTCTCAGTCATAACGTGTCCCCGAAACATGTTGCCCCCATCTAAGACGAATTCTCTATTCGCCGATCTCTATTTTTCCGAGAATTCTGATTTTTCCATTTCTCCCAGGAACAACTGTTGTACATTCTCCACAAAAGTTATTTCCACTGGCGAATCCATATATTTTATCTCACGCCTTGTTTCTTATTTCACCGTTGGCTCAAGATCTACACAGCAACTTTCCACGAAAGGCGCCATACGATATCGTATAGATATTTTTACTGCACTCTCAGAGACAATTCCATCGAGATTTTCACCAGCATGTACTTGGCCATATCGCAGCTACTCCAGAATGAAAATTCAACGGTAGAAGGGACGACAACGTTAACACGATGTGAAAACAGCAATTCGCATGACTCCTACTGTTGATATTAATTCTTCCACTTCCGCGATTATACGAGCGCTCGTATTATTATTTTTTTTTTTAACGAAGGGCAAAGAGAGAATGGAGCTTTGGAAAATATCATTTCCATCGCTAATATTAAAATTCACGACTAAAGTCATTACGACTTTATCACGCGTTTAATTAATTTATGAAGACGAAGAGACACGACGAATTGACTGGTTATTTTGAACAATAAAAATGAGAAGATAAATCGTCTGGAATGATTCCGGTCCAGTGGAGGAATCCATCTATAGTCAGACGTCCGGAAACTTTCCACTTCCATCGGAATAAATTAAATTACACCTCAGGAGGCGGGGAAACATCGTCATAAAAATTTTTCTGAAGTAAATAATTGAATTTTTGTATTGCCTCTCACGTTGCGGTGGTCGGGATATTCCAACTTTTTATGGCAGAAGGTGTTGGAGAAAAATAGCACGTAGAAAAGATCCACGGGATGGCGGAAGGTTCTCACAACCGACGGCATTTCCTTTCGAGAGACTTTTCTTTTGTAATCCCGGGGATGCATCTTCTTCATTGTTGCTGGTGCCGGCTTAACTTTGATCGTGTGGATCATGTCGAGTTGGTATGGGTGGGAGTTTAAGGTCCGATGAAATCTCCCGGGTCTGGATAACCGCCTTTATGGCCCGAAACAGAGTGGGTTACACAGGAATTTTCCGACTGCCACGGAATTGCGGCCTCGTGGAGTTTGATGCTGACCGGAGGTGTTTTTCAGGGGTTACTGAGGGTTTCCTTTGTGTTTCCACGTGCGCTGATTTTATTCAAGTCATCAACAGTTATTGAACATGAACAATCATCCCTCAGCAATTTTTATCAGAGTAATCGAGATGAGAAATTTAAACGCTTGTGTATGAAAATTAAAATGATGTGTTTTTTAAACCTGTCTTTCTATTTAAATATTCTTGCTCCAAACATTTCGACTACCTCAGGAATCGCTAATTGCTTGAGGTCTCTATTTGTTGAATTCACCGCGTTAAGTGACTTCGCTAACTCAGTTATTGTTTTCCCCGCCTCCAGTCCGGAGTTTTCAACGCAGCTGTAGGTGGGGCTCGCGTGATGGAGAATCCTCATTTACAGTTCGGCTATCCTCCAGGGGATGGCCGGACGAGGCTAGGCATCTTCGGGAGTGTAATCCGGATTAATCCCCTCGCCGAGACATGCAGGGATGTTTTTTTTTTCGTGATGGGGAATTGCGAAGAACGAGCGGGACTGACGGTTGGGTTCTGGCGGCCACTCATAACCTGACGACTGATGACTGAAGATAGGAGATTTTCCTGGGATGGGTGGTTTGATACCATCGAGATGAGGGGAGATCGTTAATTAATGGGAAGCGAATCCCGTGAAGAGGATGATGAAGGATTTGGCTGGAAGACCGCGCCGCCTCGTGGTGGCGTCCAGGTACTAGTGACAAGTTTTTTAATCTTCTGGATTAGGGCTGTCCAATTGGTTTTTTTTTTTTTTTTGACAAATGATGGATGGGAAAGTCAGGACTATCTCTCAGAATAAAAAATTCATCGAGACTTCTTCCGAGCCTCCGGTTGCTCCAGGAGGTGGCGCTCGTCGGTTCCATCTACCAAACAGGCAAATGGTCCCTCGAGTGCTTGAATGGACCAGCACGTAGCATGAGTGGATCGTCTGGTCTGAGTGCATCAGGATGTTGCAGCGATCATGGAAAAATATATTGTTGGCGGAAGCTGAGGATGAGACGGCTGTTGGTAGCGAAGAGAAAGAAGGGATTGTGAGGACGTGATGATGAATAGTTGACGAGGGCTGAAGCTTCCACGGTGAGGGAATAATTCAGGGGGTTGAAAATTAATGGGGGAGGGAACTCCGGGGATGACAGTGCGAGGACATCGAATCGCTGATGAGAAATCGACGGCTAGTGCTGCGCTGCATCCAGATGATGAGTATCTCATGGAATTAGAAGGTTGGGGAAGGCCAATCGAGAGGTGACGAGGCAGTTCGAGATTGGAGGATTCCGCAGATGTTTTCGGGGATAAGTTCACGGGCTATTGACGGGGTGGTTTAAGGGCTTCCTGAGGACTTGGCGTGCGGGTGGTGGTGTCTCTTCCGCGTGATTAATGGTCTCTGGCAAGGGTTGGACACCCGGGGTGCTAGAGGGTTGACGATTTGTTGGAGATGCTGTTGATAAATCCACTTGACTCAAATGGAAAAATCAAGTTGAGTCAAGTCCAACTTTTAATTCGATTTTATTTTGAATGATTTTTTTCTTTCAGGACAATTACAAGTGCTACATCATCAGTGTGAAACCCAAGTTATCAAGAAACACCTCCATAATTCAACGGTAGAAGTCCCTCGACATTCGACGCTGCGGTTACACCCGTACCCTCCACCGGGCACTGCAATTACAGGGGTCGGATAGCAAGTTATAAGAGACCATGATGGACAGTCGGGCTTGTTACCCGAGATGACGACTCCCATAAAAATATTCTCCTGTACGTTCTCCACCAATTTCCACCGAAACTCAATGACAAAAGAGAGAATTCACTCGACAGCGGTGCGTAGAAAACAAAACATTTTTTTTTTTTTTCATTCAAGTGGAGCTCGCCCTCAATGCGATTTTTCGGATTGAATGATTTCGCTTTTCCTATTCGAATCGAGTGGGAAATCGATCGACCGCTGTTTTTTTTTACAAAGTAATTGAAAGTTTTACTTTAAAAAAAAAGGCAATGGTCCCCTAGTTCTCCGAATTCCATAATCAAAACATTCGAAATAAAAATACCGGTGAAAAGGCTCGAAGGAGGAATGAGTAAAAAATATCAGAAAAAAAAAATATCGTGAATAAACAAAAATAAAAAATTAATTCACTTACGTTTTTCCACGTCGTCTCCTGTAAACCAACGGAACAAAGGATTCCCGTCTCGTTCTCCACCTATGGCGACACTGTTCCCGCAAAATGTTCAGGTCAACATATCACATCTCGAACAAGAACATAATGAAATCAAACGGACTGACGATTTAATACATTAATTGATTTTTTTGACGTTTTGACGATTTATTTTGATTGATTTTTAATATTTGACGCGCGAACGACATGTGCGTCGAGACGCGTACTAGGCGACTGGGAGAAACTCTCGTTTCTGATGATTTTCCTAGCTTTCCTGGTTCTCCCTCCCTCACCCCACCCCCCACCGACGATGGAACCCACCCCCAATGCTCCTCACGGTCGTCAGCGCCAACGCCCTTGCGCATTCGAACCACGATGAATCCTCTTTTTGGACTTTGAAAAAAAATATATATTCCAAATATATTAAATATATTATATTCCGAATATATCAATATATGCAAATATAATATGATATTGTATGATATCATATATTAAGAATATATTATATATATTTTATATATAATATATTTCAGAGTAATATATCAGATTATATTTATATATATTTTCCGATATTTTGTTAAATTTATTATATATTTGATTTTTCGGAAATATAATATATTCAATATATACGATTTTTTTTTTTTCGGTGGACAAATATATTAAGTGAATATATGCATTTGCGTTTGGGTGAAGAGGAAAATCAACATTTTACTCTCGGATGCTTCAATGCCACAATCGCATTCACAGGGATTACAATGGGATTTTTTTCTTCCGGTGATTGCGGGGATGGGGGTCAATGCCCTGCGAATATTTGAAGGGGTGAAAAGTGGGGATTCATTGAAATCTACAATGGAAAACGATTTACTCGTGATTTCTGTTGGTGCAGTATTTATTTCGCAGGAGTAACGCAGCATATTTTTTTTACGCGGGAAGGACCAACGAAAGTTCGCGGACAGGCGATAGAAATTTCGTGGGGGTGTGGGGTGGAATTGGGGGATGATAAAAGGTATCATTTTAAAGGGGTGAACTACTTGAAAAATAATTGCAGGCGCAGCTTTACTTTTTTCTAGGACCGATACAGCGTACCTAGGGCTAATTAAAAGTTGGAGTATTCAATTAGTATTCGAGATTGAGTCTGGGGAATGCAGGGAGAACAAGCTGACCCGTGAGTGTTAAATTTAGATTTAACCGTATCAAATATATCGTTTAGAGAGCTAGAATAGTCGGTAGGAATGTCTCGATTGGAGATAACTGTTGAGAATATGAGGAAAAATTGTGATAATAGTCTCATATCCGATAATACCACCGGCTATCAGTGATTGTAATTTGTAATTATGAACTTCATCGGGCCCGCAATCAAATTGCCATTGAGATTGGATTTTTTTTTTCCCTCTCGATGCTCTGAAATTTATTATTACACCAGACATCTATCGATTTTCTATTTTCGAGATGTTCTGTTTACATTAGAGTCTGAGGTTGCGACCTCGAGAACGAAGAACTCGATTCTGTTTGGAATTGTAGCGATACGAGTCCCGTGGTACAATCAAATTGGGAAGCCCCGATTGATTGAGAAGATATACCTCGATTCAATTTTCGTTGTGACGGTTTATTATTTCTCGGTTGGTTAGCTCCTCGTGGGTCTCGAGTGGTTCACAAATAAGCAGTTGATCCTATTTCAAAATCGATGCCTCCTTATTTTTGGATATGATAACATTCACCATCGTTGAAAGACCAGACTACGGATATCGTATTCGCGGTTAATCCGATACCTCATGTGCTACCAATTCTCAAATAATATTTCGTAGAAGTGGCCTTGAGTGACAGCTGATGCCAGAGCATTTGAGTGATCACTTGCTGCACCACCTGGTGGTGGCGTCACTGCACTCAGGATCTCAGGGCATTCAGAAAAATCGGGACTTCCCAGAGGACTTTCACGATCTTCAAACCTGAAAAATTCCTGTGTAATCCTCAATGTCTCAGAATAACGCTTGATTATTCCTGCAAGCCTCAATAATTCAAGTGCAACGAGGTTAAAGAATATTGGAATTCACCTCACGTTGGACAGACTGAATTTCACTTGCAACGAGTGGTTCAACAGCTCCACCGATTCTTCGATAATGAATGCCCTCATTATTCCCGCTTCCGACCCCGGGAAAATATTTCTTTAGGCTCAATCATCCAGTACCCTAGAGCCCCGAGGACTCACCCCAACCCCAAAATTTAATTGCACTCGCCGGTTTTATCCACCGAAAATCCACTTTCACTGAGAACGTCATCCTATGCAACAAGGATCCTTATTGTATCCAACCAGGAATAACCCCTAACGAGAGGTGAATTTTCAGCGATCCTTTTGATATCTGAATTGCCAACTATTGTTCTATATGCGGAGCGAAGCGTATCCCGTCGGGGAAATAATGAAAAAAAAAAAGAACTGAATGCAGAACCGGAGGGGTCACGAGTTGAAGAAAAACCGGGAAAATATTGCAACCAATTTTCTAGGAGTCCTCTTTAGAAGCAACTGACGTTAATTACGACGTAATTAATTATCCACTGTAAAAAAGCTGGCTGATGTGGGTTCAGACACATCAGCGAGAAAGCCCCGGAACACTAGATTACATATGAATGAGCACTTGATATCAAGATGAAGGAGTGCATCCGGAGGGCTTTTAGGTGATTGATATTTGGTTCATTTGAATTGTGCGAAAATCTCCGAAAGTCATCGGAAGAATTCGAAATATTTGCTAATTTTTTACAGACCCTCCACGCCCACTACTAACCCTTCATACGACCTTCATTCGAACCTCCACGACCTTATCTGGACCTTCTGCACGCCTCCAGAACCTTCTCTCGGCCTTCTTTCGACCTTCATACAAAAAAAAAGAAAAATCTCGATAAGAATAGGCTAATCGTCCCCATTTATCCAACAAATTCGTTTGGTTGAGAAAAAATCGAGGGAAAAATTTTCCGCATGTTGAAAAATGGCATTCCCTCCGGGTTTTCTCTTTCTGTTGTTAATCACACGTTTTTTATTTTTTTTATTGGGACTCCTGAGTTGAATTTCTCAGTCTATCGTGGATTGTACACTATAGACTGCACTTTTCCGGTCCGACGATAAGAAGAGCGAACGGATGAGTTCAAAGTAGTTGGAACGACGCTTCTGTGCAAACGAGTCAACGGAAGAAGAAGTAAAAGAAATCCATCGCAAGAAGTTCCAGTATTTCCGGTGATTTTTTCTTTTATTGCATTTATTCAACCATTGGGATGGAGTACAGATCGTTATAGCCCTTGAATATAACAGAATAAGAAATAATTGGATTGCTCAGAATTCTGGGGTCTGTAATTGCACTTGGAATCGGGACATGTAATACGAAGTGTTGATCGGAAGAAGTTTCAAATGACTAGTCACTGGCTTTTTCAGATTCTTGTAATAAAAGACACCTACGTTGGGAAACGGCGAAAACTCAAAAGTTGTGTGAGAACTGCCTCGCGAGGTGTACGTGATCCAAACTTATTGGAACGTGAAAAGAGAGGAATAGTTTTAGTACCTCTTTCTCAACTAGACTCTAGTGCCTATGCTTGTTCGATTGGAGGGTGAATCGGTGTGTGAATGCCAAGTAGCTTAAATTTCAAAGGGATGTGAGATCGACCTGTAAAAAATTATTGCCGTGTGGGAAAATCGATCTCGCGGCTGTTTCAATTCTGTGGAGAGTGAAAATTAATGGTCTTTCAAGAGATCTGCTATCATCACAGAATGTTAATTCACAAAGCAAAAATTTGGTCGTTTAAATCGTCGAAAGAATCACTAGAAATTATTGTGTCCACCTGAGTTGAAAAATGCGTCCGCCAGGTGGCGCAGCCAATCAACAAAATGATCATTAAATTACTAGATTGTTTGATCAGTTATCGCAATAAAAGAGAAATAATTTAATCGTTATGCGTTTCTCGATAAGTAATTTCTATTTGCATGACAAAGAGTACTGATCAGTGCCGGTCAGAATTCCGTGAACTGAATGGACTCCGAAGACTCGAGAATCGAATTGCCCTGAATACTAATTCCACCAAAGTCGAACTGAAATTTCCAATATGGAGTGTCAAATATTGATACACTCTCTAAAGGTGCGCGGTATCAAATATTTCAAGTGCTCGTCGACGAAATTGCGGAGTAATTCCCTAGGTGATGGAAAAAAGGGGACGAACTCGTGATTGTATTCAGATGGGGCTGAGGTGAGGAGTCTGGTGTTGACAGGAGATCCTCACGTGTCTCTCGTTGAATTCCGTGAATTCTCACGATTTCGTTTGAAAAAGCGACAGCGAATGAAAATGGGATCTGTGAAAATCCCGGGAAGTTCTGCTATCATTTTCCACGAGAAACATTCAATTGATTTTGCGTAATTCCGGCTGCTTCTCCCCTGCCCCTTCTCCACTTCGATAGCAATGGGATTCCCGCGTCAATAAGAATCTGGGGCGGGAAAATTGATTGACGATTTTTTTTTTTCACATTTCACCTGTCACTTAATTTCTACCAAAATCACGATTTAGGTTTTTCGTCACGTTTCTCATTTTGAGGGACGACCTCCGGGATTCAGCGGTCATAATCCGAGGATTTTGGAGATTCAGTTGAAATATTATCACCCACCCCGGGGTGTGTCCCGCGACCATTCTAAAGTCGTATATTTTTTCCAATTTCACTTATCATCCCTTTGAATCTGTCAGCTACGCTGGAAGCACTAAAATTCAACTGCTATCTGACATTCCTGAAACTTTCAGTTGAGAAATCGCAGATGGATTTTCAGTATTTCGTGCGCCCGAAGAAATAAAATGTTATTATAAAACTCACGGTTGCAAACTGAGACATTTCGAAATCTTAAATTCAAGATTGGGATGATCTCGTCTCGAGACGGCAATTTTTTCCCCAAATCTGAAAAAGTTTTGAATATCTCATGTTGGAACTCCAAAATTTTAAGGTGTCCAGCTGCTCCAGTAGTTCATAGACGCCACCGCGGGGTGGCGTCGACATTTCACAGCCTCATAACCTCTCAATTCAAATGAGATGATAATTCTTGATATTCTCACATGAACGAGGCACTACGTCAGCGATGACTCCGATTTTTTTCCTTGTCGACGAAAATCCTGAAGCGCTGCTCCCATTACCGTCAATTTCTGAGACCACTCATCACATATTCGTTAACGCTGCAGTTTGATGCATTGTGCATCGATTATTGAACACTCGTTTTGTTTCAAACGCGAACAATGAAGTTACTCCACTTTCGCCATTGAGGGCTCTCAAACTCTCGGAAGTTTCCCTCGTGATTCGCACTCACCGGGAATTGAGGAAAAACGAGAGAGCATTGATTAGCGACGTGATGGTCACCTTTTGAAGTCAGAAATGTTTATTCAATAACAATTATTCTTTTCGCTGTGTTCTCACGTTTGGATTATTGGCCAACAGTGATATTTCGCTAGGGCCCGAGCAATTATCGGCGATGCGAGGAGCTCCTGGCAGCTTACCAGAATCTGAGGGCTGCAGAGGTAACTGAACATCAGGGATATTGCTTGTACCGAACTCCTGGGAATTAGCATCGAAATTAATCGATTAAATTTCTACAGCCAACATCTAACGCGTCGTCGTGGCATTATGAGTCCACTGGGGGGAGGGAATGGTTATTGGCTTCTTGCTGGTATTGAATTCAATGGGAATGGGAATACTGTGCCAATCATTGGGGGTGGGATCTATTGTCTTCACTTTGATCTGGAGTTCACAGATGAGAACATGAGAATATCCAATAGTCTCGGCAATTGTTGTTGACGGGAGTGCGACAATCAAACCGGAATTACAATTTAATTGACGTGTGCGCCACCTGGTGATGGCGTCTCGCAACTCAGGTGGATATAATTATTTTTGAGGTTGAAATGTTGTTTTATTCTCTGTTATTGGATGGATGGGTGAAAAAAAAAGTTAACGTCCTGGGAATTAATGATCTTATATCATTTTTATAATAATTATTCATCAGCGACGATGCGCGTGCGACGATTTCGTTTAAAATTAAAAAGATTAATTCTATTTTATTTTTATGGATGACGTTGAAATTCATGAATATTTTATGGACGACGAGTCGAGTTATTCTCCACTATTCACACTCGATATTTTTCACTGCCAGAAACTGCGCCTTCCAGATGCCTGCAAAGGGTAATGGAGTTTTCCACGAGTGGTGATATGAGATTTCCGTCGTGGTTTTAAAAATCGACTATCCCCTGCCAGAAACATGAAAGATGATACCAAGGCCATCTAACTAACCGAGATTGGAAAATTCATCCGTATGTCCATCTCCATCAATTCCACCTGGTGAAAACCCCCACCAAATGATAATCCACATTCCCACCGGCGGCAATTATTTCACGCATTAATATTCACATTCATAATTAGCTACACGAATCTGAATATTTGATTGCGAATTTATACAAAACCGAGAAAAACTCATCGAATAAATTGATGACAAGAATTTTCTCATAAATGCAGAATTGCAGTAAAAAATTTAGAGTGGAAATTCAAACGACTCTCGGAGGTACGTGGCAGTAAAATTTACCAGTGGTGTAATGAAGAAATAAAATCATCATCCAGATGATTTACTGTCGACTGGACTATATGCCATTCACAACGCATGTAACGTTCACGGTACACCTATTATTTACTGAAACGGGTTGTTCATCGTCGAGCGAAGCAGGACACGGAACCAGATAATTTACTGGGTCGCGAAATAAGTGCACGAAGTGCCGAGGAGGTATGTCCATAAACTCGAAGAAAAATTAACTACACCTTACTCGCCCAAGAGTAGCCCCATCATTTATAAACAAAGAACCGTCGATAAATAAAAAAAAAATATATAACATCGGTAAATAGTCCCCACGCTGTCGGTAATTAGCATGAAATTGCACCGGTAATTCATGATTCCGTGCTGATACATTCAAACATGAAATGCCAATTATTTACTCAAAAGCGTGCCCATCGGACAGCGGCTAAATAATACGCCTCGCTAACTCACCGTTAAACCCACTGGGAGAGAAAAACTCATTTTTATTTTTCTCCACAGAAAATTTCAAATGCAGAAATTCACTGCATAACTCTCGGGCTTTTATTCCCGTAATTTATAGAGACTTTTTCCTGGTATTATTTTTAACCAGAATTTTTTAACGCCTCGAAACGCCGGGTGTTACATCAGTCTTGTCGAGTGAAAATTGAAAATTCACTCGCCCGTGTTTTTTTTTCGGTTTGAACGATTTGCGAAACAATTTTGAGAATTCGATAGAACAATTCTCGCGGTGAAATTTACGCGGGATATCGTGACCGACTGAGTTTGAGGGACGCCACCACCAGATGTCCTCCCGCATTCGGACGAATTCCAGTGGAATTTGTTCTCAGTGTAGCGAAAATTCGTGAATTCTCCGGCAAATCTCCCTGGAAATATCAACGGGGTCGCACTCCCTTCGACGATCCACTTTATCACTCCGTGAAAACTTTCGCAATTAGTAGTCTGACAGCTGGTGAATGTTAATTCCTTCAACTTTGTCCCCCGGCACGCGCAAGGTCCTTCGGACATTTGTAAATTCCAGTTTTTCACGTCTCATTGCTGAAGTCCATAAAACTCCATTTATTTTTCCGTCTCACCCTCACCCCATCGTCCCACCCTTTTTATTTTGCGCAAATGTATGACGCCTAGTTTATTATGGACGTTGTTAAGAAAATTTTATGGTGATTGAGTGTGTCCATTGCATCTGTACTATCGGATTTACGTCAGAGACGGAATCGTCAAACAATAATGTCCCTTCGAAGCAGTACTATCATAGCCTTGATAACCCGTTGTCCCCAGATATGCGAATTCTGCGGTACGTTAACTCGACCGCTAACCCAAATGCGCATCAAATATAAAAAAATCAAATCTTGTTTTATGATTTCATATTATTGCTGGCTACCACCCCCTACAATACGCCATTGTCAATCCGACAAAAGAGGGTAGATGGAACATTAATTATCTAGATAACAATAACCTCACCGCCCGGTTAATCAACTCCCGCGGGTTTTGATTGATCGAGGCCCTCGGATATTCCACAAACTTCTGGATTCATTCGGATTCACTCGGTTGCCAATTGATATCGAATACAGTAAAGCCTCGAGAGTTCTCGATCTCAACTATTTCAGAGATAGCCCCGCCATTCAGGAACGGAGAGGATCTTTAATTGGACGGTCGGGGGAATAGAGCTTTCATTTCCTTGGAGCATTCCCATTTACATCGCACAGGAAAATTAAGTTTGTGGTGACGTCTCGTGGTGAAATTTCTGTCGAGAGGCCATCGCATCGATTAAATAAAAAATCGTGAGATTTTTTTTCTGTAAAAAACCCGAAACTTTTATCAAACTGCAATTATAATGAATCAACAATCATTATTATTGTAATAATTATAATTAGAATCTGTTTAAATTGTGTGGATGCCCTGGAAAATCGTGACGAGCATTGAGTTGACACGAATAATCGGTTTCTCCATAAATTTCCGTTAATCCACGCATGTACCCCTTGTTCGTGATTCATAATCGTGTCAAGTATTGGAAAGTCATGAAGCTTGTCTGCCCCGGGTGATGTTGGAAGTTGTAAAATGAGTTTGCGAGAACATTTCCCCTCATTGAAATTTTCCCAAATGTGAATAATTGGAAAATGAACTTAACTCATCACTCCAAATTACATCACCCAGCAAATTCAAATGCCAGACAACTACATCGGTTATATCACCTGAAATTCCACCCTTCAAATGACGAATATGTACTGATCAATGGATCATTGATGTGACGCATCGAATAATGAGAAAAAAAAATTGTGTCGATTTATCTGATGTTTGGATTGAATTGGGAAATTTTTTTGGGGTAAACCGTAGGTGAGCATGAGGTGAGAGTATGATCGAATAATTCGGACAAGGAGAGGATTTTACTTGCAGTATGGAAACCCATTGCCACGTAAATGCGATGCTGGGGGGATGGATCTCTACTTTACTCAGCATTTCCATTCGTGCTACTGTCGGAGTGGGTCATATTACCCTAAAGCGACCAATTTCATTCGGTGAACACAAGGTCGAGGGGTTTTATCCGTCTCTGACGCGTTCCCTCTGATACTGAGAATTTATCAGGCTCCCATGGCAACAGGTCGCCTAGCAACCGCGATTCCCACAATAGATGGATACTCTGGGTTGCGTGATGGATCTTTTCAGCTTTTCAGCTTCAACTGGAAATTTTGGAAATTTTCCCGAGTCGGTTGATTATCGGAGAATATGAGCACCTCCTTTCCTCCTTTATCACTGCCAAATTACGAATATCTTGTTAATTATCTGCGTTCTGTCATGGCCAGCTGTCAATCTGAGAGGTTAGGGCAATCCAGGTACAGGGACGCCTCCAGTAGGTGGCGCCGAATCATAACTACATATTCCCAATCAATCTTTTATCGGGATATATAATTAATCATCGCCCGACGTAATCACACTGATACCGTAATCCACTCATCGTGAACTCCGGATTTCAAATCACTCAATCCTTTTACGGCCCATTACCGAATAATTCTCCCTTTCTGTTGTAAATACTACAATAATCAATACGTGGAGGAAAATCCTAGTATAAAAGGGACGAGGGGAATTGATCTCGAGATATATCGAAATATCTCGAATGAGCGGGAGACTCGTACCACCACGACGTGTCAAAATTTTGAAAATTCCAGAAAAAAAAAATTTTGATAATCGAAAAAATTCGGGAAAAAAAATTATTGAACAAATCATGGAAAAATTTTCAAAATTAAAAATTCTCAATTAATTGTTAAATTTGGATGTACCTTGATGAATGCTGCATCATCCCCGAGGTAAGAATCGAATTAACCGCGAGTCTCGACCAGCGAGATAATACAAGTAAAATATCCGTGGAACATCTCCCTTTGTAGACTTGTTGTTTACTCGACAACGCAGTCTCTCCCAGAGGTAGCAGTAAAGTTTTGATATCTCGATTAGCCCAGAGAACTGCTATATAATAGGCCAACGTCAACTATAGATATATCGAAACGGTGAAAGCAATCTCGTTGAGAAAGTTATTTCATACTCCTGACATCATAATTGCCGATCGTAAGAGCTGAGTACATTACAGGGATTTCAGTATAATCTAGAGTAATGATATTCACTATTTAATCCCGCGCGAAATAATTTTTTGTTGTTCCAATTAATTGAGTGATTGAATATTCAATTATTGAATTTTGTATATTTTATCCGACGAAAGTGGAATGAATGGATAATGGAAAATATTTGCATTAGTAATTCGAATGGTAAATAACAGGAAATCAATTCTCAATTTTTACCATTAGTACCATAATCTCGTTAGTCTCACCAAACCGATGATAATATCTGGGATTTTACCCCACGTGAAATCCCACGGTGACGGTGGACTTTTATTTTTAACTTTAATACACCTAGCTGTGAAAATACTGTGGCGTAAATATTGTAGAAGTACGCAACACTCGTATTACCTGTTTTCATTGCGATATAAATGTGGTGGAAGGGAGAAATGGCCTAGAACTAATATTGAAAGTGCAATTGGCCGATGTGGGTCTAAAGCGTTCGATTCTATCGTTGTCAATTCGATGGAAATAATTCCCGGACTATTTCCAAAATTTTCCAAATTGGATGGATTTTTGAAAAAAAAAATTCATCTCATAAAAAATTTCTGTCGCATTCCGTGAATTATGAAAAGTCTTCAAATGAGTATTTATCAGGCATTCGGACCAGTCAATCCTTTTTTATCGATAATCGGCAATTAACCAGCTGATAATAAATGGATAATTAACCGATCGTCGATAAAAAAAGAATTATTGACTGTCGATAATATAAAAAAACTGACTTACGGTGCGTCGGTTCTCCTTTATCCCTGGAGCAATTTTTTTCTTGAGTATTGAGTAATTTCTGCTTCCACCAGCCTGTAATCAATATAAATTAATCCATTGATTTTTTTTTTGATAATTAAATCATTCGAGTTTGTCTGTAAAAAAAAATATTCACTTATTCTGAATAATCTCCTGACAGATGTCGCACCGTTTCCATTCTCCCAGTGACAGCGAGTTTTTTTATTAACAGAGATATCGCTGTCATCCGCATTGACAACCGACGAATCCTCAAAATAAATAATAAAAATATCCGTTAATATCAACAATTTCTGAGATGCAAAAAATTTTTTAAGAACTCACCAGATGTGAAATCATGGCAGGTGATGAGAAAACGAATCACTTCCTAAAAATTCTATTTTAATTACTGCCTCCAATAAAATTTCAGACGTTAAACTATTATCTCACTATCCACTCCCCCAGAGACACGAGCGTCAAGTGTCGATGACGAACTGACGGTAAAATACGTCGCAATATAATAATCTCCAAACATTTCCGTCTCGACGAGTCGAAAAAATCGTCTGGGACATTGGATAATTGGCAGCGATCCAGTTCTTGGGACACCCACACTCACACCTCCAAGAGTAATTCACCTAGCTATCCAATGTCAAGCCCTAAAAAAAAAGACTTCATTGAAAATATGGAAAAAAGGGCACACCCAAAGCCCTAAAAATAAAACGGCATTTCACCTCGATATAAACGAGAGGTGGAATCCACGTGTAAGGAAAAAAGCCACAGGATGCCAGGGATTCGTCCTGACACGAGTCCCCAAGCGTCAGTTAACTGTATATTTGTCCAGTGGATTTACTGGCTTCCAGCTAGTAACTGTCTCCACAGCAATCACGAGTTATCCTACAAGGAAAGCGTTTAATACCTCTAAAGAAGGCGCTCTCTTTGGCTCATCGTCGCAAGAAAATCCGGACAGTTAGTCCCAAGTCCCAAGTTGAAGTACTGAGAAATTTATGTGGCAAACCCGAAGACAGGGCAATTGCACTAGGTATACACGGGGTGTGCATCACGGATAATTGGACCACCGAGTGAGTAGCTGAAGTGATAAATGATATTGATAATGCGTCATATGAAAATCAAATATCAACTGGTGCATTAACCTTTGCCCTTTTTAACCAAAGTCCTTGAGTCAATTTTCACCGACAATGAGTTAACAACCCCTCGGGAATACAGAGCACGGTGAAAAAAAGGTGAAAAGTCCTGGATGTGCACCTGCCTGTCTCGGTGTGGTCTCCAAGATTCTCTTCTTGAGCGGCACGAGAGCATAAAGTGGGCCCGTCACAGCGGTGGCACTACCCCATACAAACGTTAAAATGAAAATGTTAAAATGGCACTGCGTGAAATTGGTTTTTCTCCCACCGGTGTAGTTGTAAAATATTTAAGAGACAGCACGCCCTGGGTCCGTTAAAATTGAAGCTTCAAAATTCTCAACAATTGATCCTTCAAGGGGAATTCACAAGCGGTTTACAAAAAAAAAATATCACCGCGTACCGGTGTCAAAAGAAAATCGGTATGAGACGAATGTAACAAGACGTTGTGGAAATTAATCTCGTCTTGATTTTTCATCGTTTATATTTAATTGCCCGGAGATAATGATTGAAATTACTAATTACACCTGTAACAACGCGGAGGCACGTATTTGCGCTTTAAATGGTGCCACCACTGGGGAGTTAATGCTTGCGGAAAACTTGTTGAAAGATTCTTCGGCATTGGAGGAATTGTTTGTTTCGTACCAATTAACGGTGGGCATCTTCGGTGATACGATATTCCCGGTGATCGATACGGATGTCGATAATCGCTGTCGATTTTTTTTTTTTCGTGTGTCGGTCCTTCCGGTCCTTTTCACGAGGAACAAGAGATATAAATTGACCCCTAGGGCATGTTTCAGCACAAAAGAATCCTTTCTATGGTTTTGGGCTTTTTGAAAAATTCAAAATGTCGAACGATTTTTTGAGACACTAAAAAATTAAATTACAGATCCGAAAAAAATACGGTTAAAAAAATTCTATAGTTTTCAATTTTCGTATTAAATTTATAATATATGGTATATATATAATATATATAAAATATATATTTAATTCAATTGAAATTCAATATTTAATGGATATTTTTATTATTTATCTATATCCAACGCCATGTAATGTAAATATAATATAATAATAAATTTGATATATAAATTTTCCACAGAATATAGTATGTAAAATAAATAAATAACATTGTAAGACCGCACAGGTAGATAAAACATTAAATAAAATAGTAATTGCAGCGGCAAATACCGGAGAAAGAGAGTGAAATATACACGAGTGACATTTGCTCCGAAGAAGGCGCAGAATGGGGCGACAAAGAGGTACAGGGAGCATCACCCGGTGAACAGATTGAAAGAAGTTCGAAAGATGGATGTCAACTCGAAAGAGAGGTGAAAAAAAAAGAAGCCATGAGAAAGAATGAAATAAAAAAGAAACAAAAAAAAAAAGGGAGACCCAACCGGGAGTGACCGAGAAAAGACAAGAGGCTGGAACGATCGAAGGATCGAAGGATCGAAGGATCGGAGGATCCACGGGTGGTTGACAAGACACCGGAGGTACCCCAGGCACGAGTAGTCAGTACCAGTATCGTTTGTCGGACATACCTCGGGGCCACCCTGGCGTCTAATTGCGTGTAATGGACAGTCGACAGGCCGCCAGAGGATGATGAAAAACGCCTCGGAGATGGGCCTCAGCTCAGGCAAAACCAGCCATGAGGTACGCGGTGTTATGTCCGGCACGCTTGGACCCACACGACGGTCAGCATCCAGGAGGTTCAATGCTCATCATCCACTGGGTTTTAAACAGATCGCCGAATCTCTCGAAAACAACTCAACAATTTGTGGAACGTGTTCCTCGTTCCATTCGTCAGTTTATCGCTGTTTTATCACTTGGTACGTCTTCATGACACGAATATTCGAATAGTTATGAAAATTAATGATACTATTTATTGACGAGATTCTACAGCGATCGAATAACAATTATTCGAGTAAAACTTGAAGGCGCGTCCGCGGATCGGAACGTCATATCGGCGGATAAAAAAATATTTTCCTGGGTGTAATGATATTTTTGGAGCAGAATATATTTTTGATATATTTGGCGTGAATTTTTCGGATTTCCTAGAGATAAATTACGGATATATCGGTGAGGTGGATTGGACAGAGACGGGCGGAATTGCCGGTTTTTTGTCGCACCGTCGGCTCATTATGAATAATGATTGATGTCTCGGATTGGAAAGGCGGGAGGAACCGAGGTGGATCGAACAAGAAGGGGTTAATAATGATGGCGTGTTGTAATGCCAGCGATTATCTACAAATCGTGCGTCTAACAAGCTACCAGCTAATGATACGGTTCCCATAGCCACCGACGCCGCCCTAAGACCGATCTCGTTCGATCCACCGCACGCATATGTATTTTATATTATTTTATGTACTCGCATATGGGTTTTTGTCATCGGGGCATTGCGACCCCCTTCCCACGAGCTACTTTTTTCTCCCCCCTCTCACTGGTGCTTCGGGGCCCGTTTCGACGATCTCCGCCCCCTAGATTCTCGGAGCAAAAAGAGTCCTCGACCAATAGCGAACAACTCCGCCATCATGAATTTCAATATTGCAGGCCAATGGGAGATTAAATGTTTTCAAAGTGACGGCGCAGCCCTCGCCGATATCACACCCAAAAGGATTGATTTTTATTTCAAATTTCAAATTTATTTGGGACTTACGAATGTTTAAAAAATCTCAATTGAAGTTCGTCCCAAAAAAAATTATTTAACACAAGACTTGGGAAAATCGAAATTTCAGTCTTCAAGTCTCAATGTCGCAAAATTTTTAATTTGAGATGAAAAATTTTTTAATGAAGTTTGATTTTCAAAAATAGTCTGTTGTTTTTTTTTTAACGGACGAATGAGTATTTTCGGTTTTTGAAGAATTTTTCACGGTCTTGAATCCGAGTTTTTCGTTTTCTCAGGCTCTCGAAAATCCCTGGGATGATCTCGGCGCCACTAGGACTGTCGAGGACAATAGCGTTTGTTCTTGAAAGGAGCGGAAAATATTGGAACTCGGAGAGTTTATTGTTTTCGAGTGAAACTCGGTGAGAATGAAGCCATTCATGGCTCCATTCATCACTCCGTTCAAAGGTCTTCGGAGGCCTGAGTCTAGTCGAAAAAATTTTTTTTCCAACTTTTCCCCAAGAATAACTGAATTTTTACAGTTATTCCTCCAAACGTATCGATATTTCGGTTGAAATTATCGGATCGTCTGGTGTCGCAAACGGAAATGAATAATAAAATCCGCTTATTATATACCCCGCCATTTTGATCACGACTTTCTACAGTTAATGTACCCTAACGCGCCTCGACCATGCTGAGTCCCCGTCCTAAATATCTTCGAAAGCAAAACTGATTGTCCAACCGAATGTCTTAACCCCCCATCGGCGAATAGTTACTCGCGATCGGAAATAGCCACGAGACAGCCATTAAAACTGTAAAAATTCGTCGCACAATTACGACAAGCGTGCGGTACAGAATCAGGAAACAAGTACCTGAAATCACTGAATAGCCTCATAATCGCGTGCCCATGCTCCCCTCATTAATGGAAATTGCACGACTTGATGATCGCATTCCCCCCTAATACGCCCTGAGAACACAACCGGAAATATTGCGTCCATTCCTCAGTCTCGATCCCATCTACTTTCCGTTTTTGCCACTTCCAGCAGAACGATCTCCATTAAAACATTTAGAATTCATAACCATTAATGGTCCGGCGCAGCGGATAAGTGCGAGGTCTCACATGCGAGAGATCCTGAGTTCAAGTCTCGCTCGGGTAGAATTTTTTAAGACTAAACCATTTCCAAAAATTCAAAGTCCTTATCAGAGAGTCAGTTCAGGACGAGGAAGACTCAGAATGTGGAACAATCGCACGCCTGAACACGAACGAGTGTGAGATCAGACCATTTTGAAGTCTTGATCATAACCCAAGACTAATGTAATAAGTCTTAATCAAAACGAGTGCCTGATCATTGAGATTCAGCTTGATTGTAACAAATGGTCATGGATCAGCATGACCTGCGTATGGAAATCATAAATATCAGAGTTTCGATATTTCCTCCAATGGATGAAGTGGGCGGCGGTGGAACAAAAGGCGGTGCCCCATTGGCAAAAGTCAATCAGCAGCCGAGGGGGGCAATTACTCGGCCGAGTGAACGTACCTGATGGGCCGATGTTGGTAGTTGTAACAGGTTATGTTATATCGAAGCGTCGGCAAGGACCGGCAGAAGCTTTACGAGCCGCGAGATGACAGGGCGCTATCCACACCATTTGCACAACTTCCGGCTGTCTCGTTCAACTTTTTTCACCTTTTTATCTAGCTCATTTAACCACGGGTGTGCATAAGTTATCCTGCAACTTGGAATTTTTTGACACAGAGTTGACAATTTCCGAGTGCAATGCTCCTGAAATTGAGAGGGTCGCATGGAACAATGACTCGTGCAGGTGTCAGCGCTTTCTCCAGCGATGCACATTTCAATTGTGTCAACAAACTCTTGACGTATGTCGCGAGAAAAGAATAATCACATCAAATAGTTGCTTCGATGTTTGGAACATTGTAATGTTTTTAAAAAAAATTTTAAAACAGTTTGAGACTAGCTCATGGATCGGTAAAGTCGTTCACTTGTGCAGGTGGTAAATTAATTAATACTCATCTATTAATACGACAAATACACCGACAAAGCATATTCATAAGACAAGGTGCCGACATAATCCGGGACATCTTCGTCAGCTCATCGACATCCGGGGGGGACATGCCATCTCACTCATACTAATGACCGTCACTTGTCCCATGCCAATGAATGGTCGGCCAATTAAAAACCGAGAAAAAATCTTAAATCCGAGCAATTTGAAATTTTTATGACTATTATATCAATTAGCTGGTGATCATTAGGGGTAACAGCAAGAAAGCTGGTGGACACACACGTGTTGCAAGCCATCATTCCGTCGTTGAATAAAAAGCGTATAGATATGTCATAAAAAGATGATGGAAGAAGTGGTAAAGATGATGGGGGGAGAGTCGTTAGTTGATGCAAGCCGAAGATTTTTGCTTTGGTATCTCACCGGGGAGACAAATTACCCGCCAACTTTGTACCAACACAATTTTATAAAGCGGAAAAGATACTTGACTTTTACATTTAATCTTGAGTTGTGCGTTACTCGGATTCTTGTTACATTCGTTGAGAATGAAAAGTCGATAAACGAGACGATAATTATTTTTTATCGCTAGCATCGTAACGTCATGATGATTTCAACTGAATTTTCGAGTACGATACGATAGTTATGGGAATGTCGTCTCGTCATTAATAGGATTGCTTGTTTTTCAGGTGCTGACGTACATTTTTCACTCTTCACTGAGCAAATTGGAGAGTGTCTTTTGACCTTTTCACGGTACATTATGAGCTCATATCGGTTTATACGGTGACAGAAATATTGCTGATCCCCGATATCTTTTAATTGTTACTGGACAAATTGATTAGCTGCCCACGCGTCTCCCAGCGGATGACATTTCAGTGTTTGTTTTTTGTCTGAGTTGTCACTGGACTGCGTGTAAAAAATTTATCCAGCTCATTTCCACGAATGTACGTCGATGGTAATTTGCGCGATTTTCCTGGAAACCCTATGACCTGATCGATAAGGGGTCGCGAGGGAAATGTTTCTGCAAATATTTCTGCACCTCGCAACACCTGCGGCTTTTCATAAAAAAAAACTATTTGAAACCGTGACTAGCAATTCTCTAACTAATCATCAGGAATATTGGAGACTTACGTCAACGGAGATAAGAGCACGTGGGATGAATAGAAAAAAGGCGAATGTATTTTTCAGGAAATCCCGGATGACGTACAGCAATTTCGAACATGAGAATTATTTTTCAATCTTTTTCCACCTTTTCTGTAAATGACTGTCTTGCATTTTGCGGGAAAATTCCGGAAAAATCCGCGGAAAATTCGAGCCATGAATGTAAAATCGTGGTTTCAAATTAAAACGCCTTCAAGACACTAGTTCCTGCCGTAATTTTCACGAGCAATTGGTATCCGGTTATCGATAATTGCTGCAGTAATAGGTACAGTGGCTGCTAAAATCACTGGCAAAAGTGCCTGAGACGAGAGTCCAAAAATAATTCCCCATGAGTGATATTTACCCGAAAAAGCCGGAGATAAAAAAAAATCTCAGGTACTTCCGCACTCAAGTCCCACAACCGGATATCACTTCTTGATACTCGCACTCATCTATCATCCGATCATTCCCCATATCCCAGCAGAAAATAATCTACTTTCATTATTTATAAAAATTCATGACGCGTACATAATTACTCATTGTACAGGCAAAACTGTTTACCGTTCGCCGCCTCGACAATTCCCATCCAAAACGAAAAAAAAAAAAAAATGTGGGAGTGTCTGAGGTACTGTTTCAATGGTAACCGAGTAATTGCATAAGTGTCTGCACTGAGACGATAAAGAAACGTTGAAGAGTTGATTTTATTCATTCATTCGGAAAGCCCAATGAAAATGGCGTTTGCATTGCTAATTCAAATGTCGAGGAATGCCTCGCTATTTAGGAGTCATCGAATGTGACTCAACGCGGATTAATCCCGAGACACAGAGAATCGAAGAGTTCATGAAACTTCCAATTCTATTTATCCCCTATTTATTTTTCTATTTATTCCACCAATCATATAAATTTGCACACCTCTCCGGCAACCACTCACCAATAAATCACGCGTTCTCATCCCAAAAATCCCAAAAATCCCAAAAATCCAAAGAATTAATTTTCAAATTTGAATTAACTCTCCACCCACTCACGACTATTTTTCGAGATTCCACTTCTCTTTATCCACGTCGATGATGATTACCATAAAAAAATACCTCACCAATAAGTACCTTTCGAATATCTCGAAAACGTGCCAATATTTACAAACACATCGTCTATTTTCCACACATACCTTCCATAGTATCTTTCACTTACACGCATGACTCGTTTCTCATGTAAATAGAGGTCGTACCGAGGCGCACGCGCCCCACCAGTTACTATTCGGAATCTATTCACATAGCGACGCGACAAGCACCGCGTGTGCACACTAGGTATTCACGCGTTATGATCATCGCACCGTGCATTAAAAACAAAAAAATAATTACCTAAATCGGTGATTGTGCGGTTGCCTGTACAGTCGGTAGTGTTGTGACCCACGGAGGTACGTGGTTGTGTCCAGAAACGACTAGATCATCTCTTTTGGCGACTAGGCTATCCGGAAAGGCCTCTTGCATCACCAGCTGTGAGCAAACGGTAATTAGCCTCCTAATGATTAATGAGAATTCCGTCCATTCATCGGTTTTCACGCGCCTAAATGAATTTCCAGCGATTTTTGAGTTAAAAAAAAAATGCGGGTCAAATTAAGACGTCATTGAGTCATCGTTGAGACTTTAAGACGCTCTCAAAACAGTTGGTGACCTCTAGCCACAGCTGGTGTCTTAAATTTGACCGTTTGACCTTGGAGTCAGTGACGAGGGCCGTACGATGTCTTAAAATTTGAGCGATCGAAGTTGGAAAATTGGGCGTGTTGGGAGTGGCATTATCGTACGTTGATCACGTGATTTACACCGGAATTATTGTTTAGCGTCTTTATGTGCTATCTTTACTCAGTGGACGGAATACGTAACATTACGTAAGAGGCGTGACCTTGACTGGTGGTCGCTAATAACAGAGACTTCCTCGTTTGATTCCACACGATTCGCCTGAATGATTTGCATTGTTGCACTTAACTGAGCTGAGGGGTGGATGATTTGAAGGATTTATTCAGGCGATTTCGATGGCTCAAATTAAGACACTGTTTAACCATTTTAATCTCTGTTCTTAGCCAATTCGAATCCTTCTGGAGGGGCATGGGGATTTGGCCCCGTCGAAATGACCGCGGGGTCTTAATTTAAGACCTGTTTTGAGAAAAAGATTCAGTGGCTTAATTTGAGATTTTTTTTTTAGATTTTGTCGTGGTTTATGGCTTAATTCTGGGAATCGAATTATTAGCGCATTCAATGGATGGAATAGCTTTTTGGCTCTGGGAATTTAAGCCTATAGTTTTAAATGTCCATAACCTCTCAAATGAGGATCAAGTGAGAGTTCTTCTTCGTTGAAGCTGACCTGAATACGACTGGTTCTAGAGTTTTCCTCGGTCTTTCGAGAAATAAGTGATTCTATTAATGGGAGAGATCGGTCATTTATCTGTCGTAGTAAACATTCGAAGTTTTACTTTTAGTCTTGTCGAATTAGTGAACCAGAAGTTGGTGAACTCTGCACGCCCTGA
Source organism: Fopius arisanus (assembly GCF_000806365.1). Taxonomy (NCBI): domain Eukaryota; kingdom Metazoa; phylum Arthropoda; class Insecta; order Hymenoptera; family Braconidae; genus Fopius; species Fopius arisanus. The sequence continues at coordinate 133,304 of NW_011887843.1, forward strand.
TAACTCGGATAACGAGGTGAAGAAATAACATTATTCTTCCCGAGGATTAACGACTTGTCATTAAATCCCTCCATGAACTAATCAAGGATTTTATCGATAAAAATTTTGAGCTGAGACAAATTGATATCGAAATCGAAAGATAATATAATAAAAGATAAGATAATAAAGATAATAGATAGAAGAACGAATTCCGGAGTACTTCACGTATTGAGAAAACAATTATTTCGGTCAATTGAATTTATTTTTTTTTCTCATATTCTGGCCCTTTCTCCCTCCCTTTTTGCCTAATTCGCCCAATTGAATTTTTTAGTGTCGAATAAATTTTGTTGAAGGGCTAATTTATTTTCAGTTCATGAGGAAAACTCGCAGAGGATTTAACTGCGATTGCAGAATTGCGGCGCCGAAACTAGGATCGATATGTCGGACTCCACACACTGAAACGAGAGAACTTTATCGCATAGATAGCAATCGCTAATGGCGCGGCGAACACGAAAGAGGAATGCTTGACGTTTTATTTGTTGCAGTGGGTCAATACAAAAAATTGAGAGTTAGTGTTTGGAGTTGTGAGAAATTGCCGCATTTCTGACGCGTGTAATTCAGTCATATAATTAATGAATGGGGACATTCTCAATGGAAATTATATCTGTGGAATGTTTTCCGTTGATAAAATTCTAAAACACAATAATCCAGGGAAAAAACTCATATAAACTGCCACCGACATGATACATGATCACAATTTACGCAGAAACATTTGTATAATGTTGTGGCATTTAAATAAATTATGATCCATGAGTAATTGAGCAGGGAAAGTTATTTTATCGGTCTAGCGATATAAATGCTACTTTTCTGCGTGCTCCGAGTGATTCAAAAGAATTAAAATCTTCAGACTTCAGGGCGCAGTAAAATAAATAGAACTGGTCTGCCGTGCGAAAAAGTGCGACTTTGCGGACTCGCGCGCTAGAATGACGAATTATTCAGACTCCAGCCAGAATTTCTTCGACATTTCAAAGACACTCTTCGATAAATAAATAAATAAATAAAATTGAGCACATCCGTCGGTACGAAAGACCCCCTGGAATCGGTAAAGTCATTCGCACTTGTCTCGTGCGAGTCCTCGGCCCCGATAAATCGTTATTTATGCTAATGCGTGTGTACACCCGCGGCCGCGTCTCATCGCGTCATAATTTCCCGCACGTGGGTGTGCAAACGAGTTGACCACAAGCTCTACAGATGTCTCTAACACCGTCATTTCATCCGATTTCATCTGCTGCTCATCAGAGCGCCTTGTCCGATCTGACAATTTCATTAGCCATCCAAAATGCACCGTAAAAATTGTTGGCATTTCCGCATTAGTCACTCTCATTGACATCCGCAACAATATTTTCGTTTGAACTTCACCGCCCATTCGAATCAATAGATGACCATTTCTCACTCGACAATTTTCCGTTCCATTGTCATGGGGGAGAAAAAAAAATGTCTCCCCATCATCTGGTGACTCTGGACCCAACACGAAGAGGCCCAGTCGGCTATTTGCTGCTTTCAGCGACTTTTTTTTTTCTCTCTCTGCCGTATGACACGAGTTAACCAACAATAGTTGGAGCCAGGTGATTCCGCAGGGGCAAGCTGCACGTGCCCCAAGTGTACAACACCTCAATTCTCAACATCTCGATGTTAAAAGATGTAAGGAGCCCCCGAGGTGTCGTCCCCTTTAATTTCTAAATGTCGGGGAAGTGAGGCCACAATGTATGGAGATAACTCCGACGAGATGGTCGCGCCCTCCGACAATTGCCAGAGGGAAATTATTTTTTATTCTTTCCTGTCAACTGCGAAATTTTTCGTTCATTTTACGAGTTTACGAGTCACGTTGAAACCTGCCGTAACGGGCGAGAGAACCAGGCCCCGTTCACACGACATTAGCCCCGTTGACCGTTGGGTCAATGTAATCCTCGAGTACCTGACTGTTTCTTCATATTTTATGAGGTTTTTTTTTTCTTTCTCAAGTGTTCGGCCATTTCCAGGCTCATTGGAATGTTCACGAGGTTCTGATATTTTTGGTGGCATTGCGAAAACGAGTCTCATTTTTATATATTTATTTATTTTAATTTGAGGTTACGTCAGAAAGTACAGGGACGCGATCGCAGGGTGGCGCCGACATCAACCCCAATCCTTTCAGTGGCTCGTCCTAAAAAACTACTCATTCCACGAAAAAACTTTGCAGAATCTTTTATCTCGGAAATTTAATGAGCTATAAAAAAGCTCCTCTATGCGTCTCTCTGGAATCGACAGGTGTCGAGATAAATCGATGATTAAGAAAAATGTCGGCTTCGATTTAGTTGGGGGACTTATCCGGGCTATTTAATTCTTTAAAAATGGTCATTTCCGCAATGACCACGCGTGCCGGCGAATTGAGGCCAAAGAACTCATCACCATGTGCCTCCCCACGGGCCAAACTCCCCGTTTTCACGGATTCCACCAGATATTTTCTCATGACTCACTCGAATACCTCGCAACAGAGGACGCGTGACTCACGCCCCGCGATGTTTCAAATTTCTCAATTCATCGGTAGATGCCCTGAATCTCGAATCAATCAGCGATGATCTACGTCATGATTGGCATGATTTTCCTCAGTCACTTGTCGGAGAATTCCGTTTACTCCTGGACCTTTCCTATCCGTCTAGGAATTCCCTGGATGAGTCGTCAAGTGACGCAAGATGGCGTAACTCCAGACAACCAATGTAATAGATCAATTCCGCATTGTCAGTGATAATTCCGGATATATTTCTATCTTTATGATTTCTGAGCAGCAGAAATCAATCGACACTCGCCAATTCTTTTGATATCCGCGAATTTTCCCGCGGAAATGTCACATTTTTATTGAACTGTTATCGCATTTTCAGGGAAACGTTAATTTTTCTTTTTTGATGACCACTTCTTCCCATCATTTCAATTAACATCTGTTCTGAAATCAATGGGAGAGTGACTATGGTCAGGAGGCCAAGGTCACGCGTTAGATACACATGAGTATATCGTCATGACCGCGAATTTCCTGTTCCACGCGGCGTGACGGGTGACGCAGTTGAATGAAAAAAAAAAAATCTGCATCATCAATATTTAGCGGACGATTCCCTCAAACGGGTATTTATTTTTTTTCAGCTCAGACGGCCGCTCGAAACAATCACCACAATTTCATAAACAAAAATCCCCTTCCTGATGAATGATTCACGAAAGACATCGGCCTTATTTCCCTCTTCACTTTCACTATAATTTGTCTCCCGTCGTTTGACCAGTATCCGCAATGAAAAAAAGAGTCATCCCGGAACAGATCCTCTGACGTCAATCGATTTTTCCGCGATGCAACTCATCGTCCTGAGGAAAATTCACGGATAATTGAAATATTTCCTGTAATGCCGCATGTCTCGTCAAAATATTCACCCAAAAATATTGATCTTCTCGATCGATGAAAATCGTTCGCCTGAGATCGGCAACTTTCTCGGCGGCACGCGCCCCAGATCGATCGACCCGATCGATAAAATGAAAAGGCGACAGCTGCGAATTGATACACGCGTTCTAAACGAGTTGTGCAATAGTGTGGGACGTCATTTTACGGTCGTTACACTTGAACGCGTGAATCATCACCGCGAGTTTTCAGAGTCATGTGTTCGAAGGTTGTATCTGTCAAAATAAATAAATAAATATATATATATATATATATATAGGGCATGTAGCCAATAAAAAAACACATATAAAATATATATTTAAATGACATGTAATTATTTGCATGCGATTTTTTTTCCGCGAGGGGCGGGCGGGAGGGAGAGATCATTAAAAATATTCGTGGATTCCACACTTCGCGCCGGTTCTATTTCAAATGTAAATAAATAAATAAATGCTGGCAAAGCAGGTCAGTACCGCGATACCATTTGTTTATCTCTTTCTAGCCATGACGTCATTCTGTCGTGTCACAGCGTAATAAAAACTGTCTTACGCATCTGTAGATCGAACATCGGGCATTATCCAACGAGTTTTTGCGCGGATTTGGAATACCGATGTGGGGAGAAATCGTTGGGAATTCAAATGAGTGGATAAAAATCCAAATTTTTGAGGATGAATGGTTCACAGTCGCTTTGTCGCGGGAAAAAGGGACCGGAAGTCGTCTATTCAGATGACTTGAACGTGTGTGAGCAGGAATGGACTAGAAATTTCAAACGAAAATGGGAATTTCGAATTTCAATGAAAATTCCAATTTTTTGAAATCCAGAATTTTTCATTGATCACCAAAAGTAATTCTGGATAATAAAAATATTTCTATTTTTAATCGTTTGAATTATGATTATTTTTAATTATTTATTTTTTTAATTGATAAAAATATTGATATTTAATAATTAATTTGTTTATAATAATTGATGATAAGAGTAACGGCATTATTGATTCGAATTATTATTATTTTTCATTTCCTGATTTTTTATAAATTCATCTGTGATGACGTGCAACTCAGGCGCATGCGATCGGTAACTTTCACCGAAAGTACGCGTGCCGCGGATTCCGTCAATATTTAAAAAAAAAAACAATTCGAATGAATACATTAACCAATTGCACACTCTGCATCACACAACGTGGAAAACACGTGTTTGAGGTTCCGTTAACGGGACTCTCGGGCTGCGTTCCAAAACCGATGACTAAATCTCTCGTCGCGACACATACAACAGATATTCGGTGCCACAAAACATGATAAAATCGAAAAAATGTGACAAATCGGGCTCTTCCGGTCGTCTTCACTCTTCCCGTAATTATTTCTGTGAAATTGTGGATGAAAATGATTTAGGACATTCGCGGGTCCGACTCCTGGGGTCAGCCCAACGATCCGATCAATAAAAAATCGGGAATCAGTGTGTGATTTTTATTTATTGGGCCATTCAGACGAGTAAAAATCGGCGTTCGTTGTCGCGTGTTCAACGGCTGCCGGATGAATGAAACAAATTTCTGAGAATAATACTAGAAGACCTTTGAGAACGTCTGAATCACCGACTGGACTCGCGCATTCGGCCCACATGGATCTCCCACCCCCGGGGTGCACTCACCCAAAAATACTTAGCCAATGGACAAATTAAATCATCCGCACCAGAGGCCAGATCGATTTCACCAGAGCGAGAGGACGTCGAGTGAATGGGAGGTTCTAATTTCAACCCTGAAAAATCAATTTCCGTCGGCAAAAAAAAAATACACCTTCCAGGCAATGACGCACGGGAAAAACCCGGACTTGAACTATTCACTACCGATATTTTGTCACGCTTCGGTGAGGACTCGTTATCGCGATCTGTCTCGGTTGAAAAATCTGTCAATACGCGCTGTCAAGTGTCATAATTCTTCCCAATGATCTAACCCCATCGCGACCAAGCCCCAAATATTAACAAACAATCCAGTAAAATTACAGTTAATAAACAAAAATATATTAACGCCCGGTTGGACCATCTGTCGGATCGAAAACGATTTTTTGTTTGAATTCTCCCTTAGCCTACAATATATTAAAATAAAAAATAAATAAATATATAACAATATTATCCTTTTGTTTTAAAATGAAATCCTTCCTAGAAAATCGACGACCAAAATCCCCCGCAATGATTTTCCTTACATTTCACATTTGAAATCATAATTCTCAAAATAAAGATGCAATAACGCATTTTCTAATCCGACCTTTGCCCACCAACTCCACGACTCGCCAGTCACGGTTCAGTAATTGAAGCATGCTAATCACGAATGAATTAAAGACAATATTGTTTTGTCAATGAGCACCCGACAAGTCACTGTGGCAATACAAAAAAAAAAAAATCCGGGTAATTCCCCCGACGGGATTGCATCAGCCTGAAACACGCGGGGGAATGTGGGATTTAGCATTCGCACTTTCTCATGACGATCGCAAGTTCAGGGATCCTGAGTTGGAGTACCGAGAACAATTTCTAACCACCTGTGCCCCAAAGAACACATGATACAATGTCTACGATCTGCCGGTGCATTAGTGAACTTTCTTCGGGATGAATCATTTGTACTGGGGACTGAGTAATTCACCGTCTTCTCGAATAATCACACGGTGTCCCATTACTTTTGTGCCACCTGCGGTCTCCCGGATGCTCCGCAAACATTCCAAACGGCATTCTCAGTTATTCCGACAATGAACGATAAGATTCATTCTGGGAGACAACTGCTGGGTCTGACGTTTGCGTCAACCCTTCATTCAGCTTGAGATCACCTGAATGAGAATATCAGGTGTGTTCCCAGGGTCAATGATTTTTATTTTTATTTACTCCCTCCGATCGAGGCGATTCTCTAAAATTGGGATGGCATTCCACATCATCTTCACGATAATAATTATTTCGTAACAAGTGCGGAAAACCGAAAAATCACTTTCTACACGAGTTGTGAACAATATTTTCTCCAGAATGTACGGGAATGTCACTTTTTGGGACGCAAAGCGAATCGGCGCAGGTGGGAAAAGTTACTTTTCCGCACATGGTGGTAAAAATGATTTTTCAGTCATGGGTATATCTAAAAAAAATTAAATAATATTCAACTCCCATGTTTCATTCACATTCATTCAGACGGTATCAAGTACACCCAGTAGTGACACTTTTCTCGTTATCACTCCGGATATAGTAGAGGTTAGGTGGCATGAGTGGGCAATCGATTCGCGACACCGTCTCATTGGTTTTGATTTCACCTTTTGTTTACTGGCATCTGCTACTGGAATATGTTGCAGTGTAATCTGAACGGCTATCGGAGCAGTTGTACTTTATCGTACACCGGACACTCGAGATGGAGTGACCGGTAATCTTGCAGCATGCGTTTTCGGAGAAGCTGCAGGAAAATCCAAGTATCAAAGTACTTCAGCCATTTTTCTTTTTGATATTTAGTATCGTTTGATTGATTTTATTAATTTTAATGGCCAATGCAATGGCGGACGAGACACCGATTCAGAATCGAATGGGTGAAGGTCGGTGTGCACTTATTTACCCAAGTCGTCCGCTTTGGAATGCTCGGTATTTCCTGAAGCGAGAGCTGCAGAGCAGTTTCCATAATCGTTTGATACCACTCCACCTTGTATTTATATATTTTTTTTAAACATTTATTTCTTCTGTTGCAGGAGTGGTGACGGCGTTGGGCACTTCTCAACTGAGGCAAGTCAACCAAATATTCTAAAAAATCATTATTATTCACTAACAATATAAACAATTTAAATTTAACATAAAAATCATTGATTATCAATTACCATTATCGTCATAGAATTGAAAAATATTTTTTTCCCACTTGATTGAATCGTAATAATAATTTCGAGCGCAAATAATAATTTTTACAAGACAGTCTGAAAAAATTAATATTGACCAAAAAATTATTTATCAAATTTCCACAAATCCTGGGTTTGACAGAAATTATTGTGGATGTAACGAGTGATTATCTTGAACGGTTCAATAATTTCACATTGAATTGAAAAGATAAATAAAAATATTCACCAATCACATCGTTGTGATAGCTTAATGAGATTTCTCGGATTTTATAATGTATTCACTGATTAATGGAAATAATAAATCGTTGATGAGTCAGAAGAGCTTTAGCTGTACGTGTCCATGATGCGATTGCCGGTGGAAAGCACCGAATGGTGGAAAACACGTGAAGATTCATTTCGCTGGTATTTCTGCAAACACTTCCCCGTTCAGCCCCCTTTTTAAACAATAATTTGTTATCGTTTATTGTTGGGTAGTTGAACCGGTACGAGGCGGTACGCATCATCACCGACTTGCAAGGCCATTAATGTACGCGTACCTTGGCCTCGCAACGAGAAATTACGATTGTCACTGAAAAATCAGTGTTTATTGTTTTTCATTAGTCATTCATTATTCTAATTGACATAATTTAAATTCATGTTCTTTAATTATTGGAATCAATCCCCCAGGATTTCGGCACTCGAAATACAATTACATTCTTAAATTCCCGTAATTTTCCCAGTATTTTTGATTATTTATTCATTTCGTAGATTTGGAAATTTGACGGTCAGTATTCAAGGGGAAATAAATTGAAATTGCACTCTGCGGTTTAATTGTATTTAATAAATATTCAAGAGTAATTGAAGTCGATGTCAAAATAATAATGATCGCGATAATTTTCTCTCACTTTGCATCGCACCAAAAATAATTCTTGATGCGCATTAAAAAATCCGCGTAAAGCATAAAAATACAAAACATGATTTTCTACAATCTATGGAAAAATGAGAGAAATGCAATGCATCACTTTCGCTGAACGCAAATGGAGAAACGATGATAAGAAAATCCCACGGAATGCGAAGGTGTAGGTCGTGTATGAATATTCTATGCGTACACTTTCCGATGGGTGAAAAATAAAAGAAAAACACCAGGGAAAATGCGATGTACTAACATGCCAAGATGATGAGAGCATTTACAGGTGAGGGTGCGGAGGAATATTATCGCCGAGCCCCTGATTTCAGTCATTCAACAAAAAATTAACAATTCCTTTGAATTTTTACTCGGTATCACACCCAGAAATAATTCCAAATATCAATTCAAAATCCTGCACTGACTTCTCTTAAAGAATCTAAATATAATCCCCTCAAGTAAATTGAGCTGTGACTTCTCGAGACCTCAAGTACTCAAGACCAAAAATAACACGACTACATGCAAATATTCCCCTCAAATCGAATTAAATTGATACTGCCATCTGCGCAGTGCCCTCTCCAGAGAAAAAAATAACAATTTTGTTTACTTGTAATTGTATTTATCGAATTCAATGAACTCGTTCTACCACTCGTAGTAAATAAACAGGAGTTATCACCAGAGAATTCTCGAAGAAGCCGATGAAATCTATTCAACTTAAATCACTGAATTCAAATCGACACGTAATAACACCGATATTTATTTTCCCACCGACAATTAATCCCCTGAGGCTGTAATATTAAAATTTCCCTCAGTAATAATTCGTACTCCGTCCAGAGACACTGAAATTCTATTTAACTGGATGAAAATCTACTCAATACCGAAAATAAAAATAATCACCACCGACTCAATACGTTGAAGACTAAAATGTATTCGAGGGGATTTTCACCGGTGAAATCGACAGACTGAAAAATTCAAAAAAAAGTGTTGATAAAATGCGCGCAATTCGTTGTAAATTAAAAACGTCACGTCTAAAACTGAAAAATCACCTGAAGTCGATATTCTCATCAGTCCACCCAGAATTAAATTCCATCTCTTAATATTTCCAATCGAAAACAAAAGAAATATCGATACAATATCGATTCGACTCACGTGACAGGGCCCGTCAACTGTTAGTGTCATGTGTACGCGTTTTAGACCTCAAACACCCGAAAAATCGATTCCTTTTTTGTGAATGATTGGAATCCACAACGTAAATTAAATTATCAGTGATATGTGTGGTTGATGGCTCATTGGGAGTTCCACCGGAATAATAATCCGGGGAATTTAATTATTTTTTTTCGTATCCACCGTCGTGAGCTGAACTTGATAGTCATAAATGATAAGTGATACTCGAAGGATTAATATTCGGACGCTGCCTCTATGTTTCTACATTTCCACGGTAAGCCTAATACCTGTGGGTGTTTTTGTTTTTTTTGTTAACCCGTGACCCTTTCTTGAAGGTCTAATTAGGGGAATATAATTGGCTCGGGTTGATTAACCCCGTGGGGGCAACGGTGTTGCCCCACTTCAGCTTCTAAAACCAGAGGAATAAATTCTCATGACGGAATAATAATCTGTGCAATATAATTACGATTTTAGGAAATAAAATTCCTGCGGTTATAAAACCCATGTGAGGGTCAAAAATGAGGGTCAACTCCCCGATGGCTCAAAATAATTGAACTCTCCAAAAAAGCCAGTAATAATTCCCTCGATAAAATAAAACTCCAATTTTGGATAACGCAGAAATATTTCCGGGTAAAAACCCACCTGCGGGTCAAAAATGAGGGTCAATTCCCCGGTTGGTCAAAAACATCGGGCTCTCCCGAAAAATCCCCAATATTTCTCTCGCCATAATAAAACTGTCGTTCTAGTTACCGCAAAAATATTTCCGGTTAAAAACCCACGCGGGGGTTAAAAACGAGGGTGAAAACCCCCGCGGGTAAAAATGTAAATTCCCCAGAAACAGTAGCATTCAATGGACTCTGTGCATCTGGTTCTCCCGGTGGTCACGGAGCAAAAAATAAAAATCCCCGGGTCTTACGGTAAATGTCAGGTTTCTCGCAATTAATTTCGTTCACGACTCGTTTGAATCCAAAAACCCGGTGTATTTTTCTTCCACCCTGTGGTACTTTTTTTTTTTTGCACAAGGGTAACGCGCGCATTGAATATTGCACGTCTGACAAAAGTATCTACCCTGGGTGGTCCATTTCAGACACGAAAATGTTAAGTAGAGAATACGAAGTCGCGGGATACACTTGGGTATATATGTTTTATTAGTCTCTTTGTCTGTTGACCGCGTGCCTTTCTGTCCGGTGGGCCGGAATGTCGCCCGATGTCTCTATCCGCTTCTTGTGTCGTGGTCATCCAAGTTGTGGTCATCGTGGGGACCACACCAATCGATAATTACCACCGAAAATTGCTCCCGCGTTTTCCACTTTTGCCGGTTAAACCGCCTTTTTCGTCTCATTCTCTCGCTCTCTCCCACGACACACGATTTTTTCGCCACCGGTTGAATTCATGATCGGGAGGGGGGGTGAAAATATATAGATTCAGTCCAGTGAACTCGATATTTATTCAAATTTATTTCACCTTTACCTTCTTCATTGTCAGATCGATGGAAATTTTCATCTATTTTGGGAGAGGCTATGGGGATAGCAAATAAATTTTTTTGATTTAATTCTTGAACTGAATTTTTACCGATGCGTCAGGCGAATTTAAATCATCTTTCGTAAATCGTTTTATTCCCTGTGTAAAACGACAAACGGACGATTGCCGGTCTTTTCCTACGATTCCCCGGAAAACTCTAGTATTTCCCGGGAGATGATCATCATTGAATCACTAATTATATCCGAGTTGTCACTCTAAAATACTCGATTCTTGTCGGTTCGGGCGAGCGATGGGTAAACGACTTGTTCTCCGTATAAAACCAGTCATCACTTAAAATCATGCATTATCATTCACGGTGTACCCACGGCCGTTATCAATTCCAATAATTCGGTGTTGCTACGTTTATCGTTAATTTTGTTGTCATTTTTCCCTGACATCCGACTGATTATTTCCAGCGAAATGAATTTATGGAAATCAGGACAAGTTTAAGTCACGTAGCTGGTGGCATTTGTCATTGATTAAATTGGATCACGTGTGGACCTTGACTAATTCGACTGGTTAACACTTTTTTTTTCACTCATAAACATCCATTGTCTTCATTTTTCAATATCCAAGTCTGTCCACAATTTTTTCACTAATAAATCAAATAAAAATCAATCAATAAATAAAAAATCTAAATGAACTCTAATTTATGGTAATGACACAAATCTGTTTATCCCACTTAAAATTTATTTCATATCATTCCATGATTCCATAAATTTTTTTTTTTTGAAAATTGTTTTTTTTTTTTTTTGGGTGCAATGCTCGCAGACGGATGTGCCATGTGGAATGAATTGAACTCGACCTCCGAAATAAACAAAATATTTCGTAATCCAACACCGGTGATTCATTGAAAACGCCTTGGGATCATTTTCCCCCCATAACTTCCTCATACGATCTCACTAATACGCACTTGTATTTATCGCACTTCACATACTTGAAGATCGCCTCGAGCTTCCCACGGGTTTATCGGTATCAGAGACCTCTCCGCGAACAATAAACAAACATAGTGTCAACACGAGAGACTAAATAAACTTGGCATCAACGGGATTTTATGAGGTGTTTACACAGGGGATAAATTAGCATCTGATTGCGGGTTTTTTTAATGGAATTTTGGGACCAACAAAATCGATTTTCAAACTGACGGCTCAATTCGGCGCGAAATCAAAATAATTTACAAAAATTGATTAAAATTCCCGCGGAATATTCGGAATATTATAAATATCGGTGTCCCAATAATTTGAATTATTTTTTTGAGCCAAATAAAATTGATTTGAAAATGATTTCAGAGTGATCGCTGACTCGATCTCAAAATCGAAAGAATTTCTCCCAAAGATAATCCGCTTTTCCGTGGAATTTTCGGATCAATAACAAATGGCAGTTGAAACGTCAATATCGGTGTCCCAATAAATGTAACCGAGATATTTAACCCGAATTCGTTAATCCTGAAAATGCCCCAATAAAATATTCAAATAAATCCACTTAACCTCGGTTCTCTTCAAGAGCTAAGGCCCAAGCTGGTATTGTTTTCACCTCGGTTGTAATCCGTTAAACGAGTGGCGACGGACCCAATTTTCCGTCATAACGGGTCATTAGAACCTTGAGAATTCATTAACAATGGGAAAAATCGGTATGTATTTCCCCCTCATTGTGTAAATATTTAATCCTGACGGGGTGCGGCCGAGGGGCGATGGGACTTATCCGATTAACCCCCGGGCCAGTGGGGACTTCAGGTAGAGGCCGATGGGATTAGAACGCCACAGGTGTGGAAGTCCATCACAATCTTCAAAGCCAATGGAAGGAGTTGATACCCCAACAATAACTGTTGGTCAACAACTAGGAGCTCAAGATTATACAGCTAATTTACACTCGGGGAAAAAAAACCGTTCCCCTGCATTTTTCCCGTGAATTTTCCAGCACTCAGGGGCTGTCCCCACTTGACCTTGATTCCCCAGGACTTTAGAGCCTTGACTATTTGAAATTTTACTGGTAAATTTATTATCGGCTTGTCACTTGGATAATTACATCGACTTCAGAAATCAATGAACTGGTCATTTTTCTGTGGATGTTTGGAAAAGATATTTTGAGATTTTTTGAAATTTCTGGAGATCAAAATTGGGATTATTAAAGTCCTGATTGGAGTCTTTTATATTTTTCTTTTTTATTTTGACAGACTCGTGAGACTTTTTAGTCAAACTTAAATTTTTAAGTGTTAAATCAGTCATTAAATCAAAAACTCTTACGCACTCGGGTTTTTCCGAAATAATTCCACCTCAAATTGCGCAACTCATTGATGAAATTACGGACGCGTCACCTCGCGCGTCATGACACCCATTACGAAACTGAACAAATTACGGGATCAAATAATGAGAACTTTGAGATTAGGTGAAACGCAATTACTTGAAAAATCAGAGTGATTGCAGTGGGCACCTGTTCGGAGATTCAAAAAACGCACGTGCAATTGTCGCATGACGCCATGACACCGTGATTACACCTCGAACATCGAAGACATTGCGAGTGATTTCAAACAATATATTGGCGCCAGTGATTAAACATTTCAGTGATGAATCGATTTATTACGGCTTGCGCACCTTTTATTGAACATGAAGTTATGATTTTTTTCCACCGGAACAGTTTATCGAATATTAGTTGCATGACTATTTCAGATACTAGTGACTCATTACCATTTTTAAGTCATTTACATCATGAATAAAATGGAATTTCAAGTAATTAATTAGTTTTTTTTATTTAACGGATAAAATAGAATTTTTGAGTCGATTCAACGGAAGAAATTCTGGCAATTCTAGGTTTCGGAAAATTCCGAGGAAAAGTTTCAAATTTTCAGTGAACGAAATGAAAATCGTTTGTTTAATTTTGAATGGTTGAGTTAATTAATTAAAGAGGATATAAAATGGCGAGTGAGAGTGACGAATGCCTAGGAATTTCTCGATAATTGAAAGTGAACGTCACGATGGAATTGACCCCGTAGAAAAAACCATAATATCCTCTAATTTTTCCACGAGGAATTTTCCCCGCTCCTGTGACTAATCCGAGGAAAGATTGTCTAGGAAAAAAAAATCACGGATGAGTGGTGATTCCACCGGGAGCCCCGGGAATTCAATGCCAATGCGATAATCTCATAACATAAAACAAATAATCATTACAAAACCGTCAAATTACCATTTAAACGTGGGGCAGAGTAAATTTAAACTATTAATAGACATACAGTGACGTCTCACCTTGTCAGGGAAAATGTTCCCCAGGAAACTTCAAGTTTCAATATTCGCGCGTCATTGATGATACTCATTAACACAATGATAATTTGAGTAATATCAGATAAATTTGTTATTACTCCGTTGTTACGTCCGACCGGAAGTGATACAAGAAAATTATTGGGCCAAATATATCGCATGAGAGCGGATCGATTGATTTTGAGAAAAACAAATATTGTCATTTGATGATTTTTCAATTATTCAATTTGAAAAAATCATTGGGAGAGTATTCACTTACATAAGGAGCGGCGGACTTGTGTTAATCATCGTGACAATGTGCGAAAATTACACGTGCTATGATCGCCTGTCGTCACTCCATTGTGCGGTAATTATTGTCACCGCGGGTAAACGGTAATTGCAGATTCAGTGCGATGATCCTAGATCGGGAATTTTTCTGCCGTATTCTTTTATTTATTTCCTAATTATTCAGTTACAAGGCATTTATTTCAGTTTTATCGAAGGGATTAATAATCCTGAATTATAATCGCGCCACCCTGCGGTGGCGTCCCACAATCCCAAAAAAATGTCTTCTCAAATATTTTAAATTTATTTATTGCCCTCGATTTCACCTGACATCCCCAACCTAGCCTCTCATAACCAAAAACAAAAACTCCTGAATCACAGGAAAACATCTGAAAATACTCTCGTCCACGGATGACGTCAGGAATCGTAACGAGGAATTCCGTTGGTTTCCGACTGTCTTCCGCGAAAGGTGTATCCCGCGGGATATTCCTCTTGCTTCCGGTGGCCAAATATCCCGGTGAAATCCTCTGAATCAAGCGAAATCCTGAAGCGTGACGCTATGGCTGATGGTGGGAGGGAGGGGAGATGCGTCTCGCCGTAAGATTTGTCAGGTGGTGGGGGGGGCGCGTCTAGTTATGAATGAGTCGCGTGGGTGGGGGTGGGGTAAGAAGGGGACAGAAGGGGGATAGGTAATGAGGTAGAGGGGATTGATGTGGAGTGGTGGGGGTTGTTAGGACCTCAGGTCGACGCGGGGAAACACCATGACATGTTGGTAGTGGTGGGGAGGGGCGAGGATTGGCCTAAAGCGGGGTGAACGGGCCACGTGCTCTACTCCTTTCAGTGACTTTACCCAATCGTATATAGGCACTGGAACGCCACGGAAACTGATTAGTGTGACCCAACGCCTCAAACGTTCATCACTTGGGCTAATTGAATCATCTCGTTGACAATTGAATTTGGTGGTGATCGGTGGAGGTTTGGGGGGTTATATTTTGGTACGGCTGGTCAATACTTGAATCGGGGACTGACCGAACGGCTCACGGGACTCACCTTCTGCCTCACGGTGATACTTCACTCGCTGGACTCACCGAGTCAGTCACATTCTGACACTCGAGGTAGCACGACCTCTCGACTTCACCTGAGAGCTCTCACTAGGTGTCAACCTGATTGATCCATTTGTGATTCTGTGACATTTTTTTTGAGAGGTTTTGGGGTGACAGTTCGGATCTTTGGATTTTTTTTCTTTCTTTTTTTTTGCGTTTCTTTTTTGATGAATTGATTTTGTGAACACGTGGGGAATATTGACGGACGGATACACGTGGGCACTGGTTTGGGTTGGAGTGCTGTGATTTTTTGGTGATGCGATGAGTGTGGATACAGTGGTGAGGGCTGATATTGGGATGGAGGAGATTATGATGAGGGACCAGAGGACGACGTATCACAGGGTGAAGACTCAACGGGTTCGGTCCGACACGAAAATTTATGATACCAGGACAATTAATTTTTGTGGAATGAACCGGGGGGTGTGCGATGGTCATTTTGAGTGCAAGGGTAGAACGAGGGGAGAGTGTAATGAGTGCGGGGTGAAATATCTGGTGGATAATGGGATTAAAAAATGCGGGAGAAGTTGGAGAGCGACAAGTGGCGGATACAAATGGCTGAGTAAGTTTCTTAAAATTTTTGAGTTCCGAGATATTTTATTTTTTATTCTGCCTGCCAGAAAATTTTTAAATATTTCCTGCAATCGTTTGAACCGATGAATTTCTAAAAAAATTGGAATTTATGGGGTAAAGAGAAATGGCGAATAACTAGAATTTTCCAGAGTGAAGAAAAACATTCACTGTAATAAAATCATAAATAAATCAAGGGACTAATTACTACCCTAATTTCGAGAATTGAGGCTTAATTTCCTGGTAAATTACTGGGGGAAGGGGAGCAGGAAGATAATAAAATAACGAGAATTTTCTAGAGTGAAAAAAGCGCTTAGAGGAAATTGTCGACTGTAATAAAATCATAAATAAATCAAGAGACATTGAATATCTAGTCAGGTGTCCATTCATCAGACGATCAATTATACCGAACCCGAAATTAATATTCTGCATTAACAAAGAGTATGGCCCACTGTCTCATTGTCACCCAGTCTCAAGGGTATAGCAAAAATTTTTAAGGTGCTCCACCATTTTTTTCTCGCTTGAATACCACCTCAACGGGCATTACTCACCCATTGTCATAATCTTTCGTTAAAAAAAGTCGCGATAAGCCCGTGGAATTGAATCTGCAGTGACAAAAAAAATATATACAAGACCATTCCATGCGTATTTCCACGCGCGCCCACGCGGCGGAAATCGATTGGCGCGCTTTTTAACGGCCGGAAAAGCCGTCGAGTCGTGCCTCGATTAACTTATCTCCCGTCGGTTCCACTCATCATCTATCTTAAGACAGTCATGAATGGAGGGCCCAAATTCGGTAGCTAGAAATTCAGTAGTCAAGGGCTACTAGCCGATTTCCCCCACAATTCCACGAATATCTCTGAATCTAAAAGAGACACCGGAAATTTCATGGGACCATTTTTTTAGAGCCAAATAATATCCACAAAAAAGGTATCAATAAAAATTTCGCCATCTCTATCAGGTTTCGAGATATTCCTCTAAATATTTTCAAATTCGAGAAATCGGTGAAAATTTCAGGGATCGAGAATAATCCGGGAATTCCCCGCACGTGTTTCAGCTTCAGCCGCAATTTTCGAGTTTGAATACTTGAGATTTAAAAAAAAAAGTAGAAAATATCGAATTCCCTCAGTCCGCAATTTTTTAAGTGAATTCTCTTTTCACGATAGAACAATCCGAACAAAAAGAGAATAATCCACAGTCTTTTATTCCATACCGCGACGCCATTATATCTCAGCACTTTACGTCACGCGGGCGAGCCGATGAATGTATTAGTCATCCATAACCTCCTCCCACCCCC
This sequence comes from Fopius arisanus, assembly GCF_000806365.1. Lineage (NCBI taxonomy): Eukaryota > Metazoa > Arthropoda > Insecta > Hymenoptera > Braconidae > Fopius > Fopius arisanus. The sequence goes on from NW_011887843.1 coordinate 150,630, forward strand.
CAGTAATCTGTCTTTTATTTAACTCCAGAGACGAATCTGGAGCTGAAAAATCCCGCGGGATCATCTCGCCGTTCAGCAACCGATTATTTTAATCCCGTAAATCGATGGAGAGTCGTTTAACCCCTCGTTACCCCAGTACTATCGCATATTCACGACCCTGACTCCTCATTTTATTCATCAGTGGCCAGAAGAGGGGCCACCTGTTGAGCCGATTCCACAAGTGGCTTAAAGCACCCCTTCAACTCTCGTTAAAACCATCTCCCCGTGAAAAATGTCAAATAATATTTTCCCTCTCCATCGATAATTTTTCAGAAAAGGAAAACCTAAGAAATTGTACAATAATTTCACTTCAAATTAATCCCAAAATCTAATCCCCAATTTATCCCATTTATTTTCTGCATCTCGAATTTTTTCGAAAAAAAAAAATGATGGCAAGAAAGTACTGAAGTGTAATATCCACAATGAATCCCCCGGAGGAACGTTAAAAAATTTATCCAGCGACCTACCGCAACGTCGTACCTCCTGGAGTTGACACACGCGGAAATTCTCGGCTGTCCCCCAGAAGAAGTTGAGGGAGGGTTGGTTAAGGTGAGCGCACAACGAGGGTATCGAAGTAATGGGGTATAATTGTCGAGAGTAATGCGAGGACAGTGCGCCATTACCGCATATTTCCGCAGCTTCTTCACCGCTTCAAACGTCCACGATGATGCCCTCGGCTGGGTTAACGCATTTTTTTTCCTCTGTCCCCTTCCCCCGGTGCAGAGTCAACAGCGGTTTCACAAGAATTTTCACTGGCCTGTGCTTACCTCTGGTTCATCCGTTCACTTGTCCTCGCGATTAAGTGACAGCAGTCCAACATGTTGAGCACCCGATACAAAACAATCAGAGATTGTTTTCACGGGGTACACGCGGAGGGTAAAAATTAATGACGTAGAATAGCCCGTGAAGATCTGATCCAGTATCCAGGTGGATGGATCAGGTCATTAGGAGGTTGTTAGTCTGATAAACGATGTTGTTTCTTCCACACGGTTGAATCATACTGGATCATACACTTGCCGTCGGTGGATGAGAAGACAAGAGCAATTCTATTTATACACCAACCGTCTGTGTTGTCCGAGTGATTATTGGACTGATCAATGAATTATTTACTTGCAGGGTTAGGTAGCCTACTAGTGACGCTGCTTGTGGTATCGGTACAGGGTGCACCAACGATGACACTCGAGGACAGACGACTGAATTCACCAGAGAAATGGATGAATCCTTGTGGCGAAGGACTTGCCACGGAGGAGAGTGACGGTGAGCCGGAATATGGTCCTCTGACTGATGCTGAGCTTCTGAATGTCGTAGCTGTTCAAGCGAGAACTGCACTCCATCAGGCTCAAGGGTTCAAGGACAATTACGTAAGTAATCATTACTATCTGTTATCGCGTAAATATCTATTGGGCCTCAATCGTCTTCCCTCCAATCGTCCAAGCTCCAGCCAAAACTCTTCACTGGGAAATCGGCAAATGGCTTTCCTATTTCAATTTGCAAAAACGTTGGAATACATCCAGGATATCCTCTTCATCAGTCTCTGATTGCGAGTTTCATCGGAAGGATTAACGCATCATTGCGGTATTCATCTCACTTCCATGAACCCTCGAGTACTCCATTAGATCATCGAGGGGTTCCGTTTCAGCTACTTGTGAGACTGACAATCAGCAGAGATGATGTTTTAAAGTAGACACCATTTAGACAGCTGGTTATTCTTGATTTGGTTCTCGGTTCTGGTTAGATTCTTGGGAAAATGTTATCTTAAGCAGGTGTTCTGATACCGAACTCCTCTTGGCGACCCACTGTCTGGTGGATCGGTGACGTAAGTCCCGCGTTTTCACTCGTCAGCATCCTTGGAAATAGAAAATAGTGTTCATTACGGGTGAATCCATCGGGTGGATCTCATTTTTCATCGGTATTCTTGGAAATCGTGAGACAATTCATTGCGGGATTTTATCGTTCATGGCGGTTATCGGTAAACAACCGGCATATCATAAAGATTTCAATAAATCAGAATCGGAAGCTGTCTACCACTTGGACAGTCCTTTGCCCACACCGTTCACATGCATACTCTGGCTGCATACTAAAGTGCAGACCGGATATACAGCACGTCGGCTATCGGGCCCTGATACACCATGCCGGCGGGCCCCAGTAGTAGCTTCTCCTCGGGATATCGCAGATACGTGTTTGTCACTCTCTCCAGCCCTTTCTTTAGTCTCGTCTCGGCGATGGGAATTTTATGAGCTGGAAATTACGAGATATTCGACACGGGAAATAAAGTCAGTATCGATCTAGAGTTTTTGCGTGAGTTCACTATTTTTTTTTTATCAGGTTATGCCAGCGCGCAGTGCAGTGACGCCACCGCGAGGTGGTGCACCGGCAACTCCCAAAAATTTTTCACTCTCAATTATTTGTTATGCGGATTTTTTGAGTAATCACAAAAAATTTTTTTAATCATCTGACAACACTGGTATCACCGGTGCCTGAATTCACGATAGAATTATTGCTCCCGCATTTTTATCCGCTAATTGGTTATTACCCCTTGAATACGTAATCCAGATTTTCGGTGTTGTTAATGTCAACCGGTTTACATGAGAATTCGCGCGGCACATTGTCTCCAAGGTTAACCCGGTGCGAGGAATGTCTCACTGGAGATTTAGAATGGGGTTATGAATAGTAACAGCTCTACCTGAGACATGCGTAAACTCCTCAATGCCGAAATTGATTGGACCCTTCCGGGACCACCGGCGCCGCGGAGGATTAAAAAGAAAAAAAATCACCTGGAGCACGAAAAAAAAAAGAAAATAAATCGAGTTTATAATCGATTGGCGTTCATTCACGGTATCAAAATCCGTCACAATTACAAGTTGTCTCGCGTTACAGGTTATACGATAGGTGCAATGAAAGAATTATCACCGTGGTATTGGGCGTGCTGCACGTCGTGAAGGCATTGTATTATCATAATAATTCCTTGAGTCGAGATAAGAGTGGACAGGGGCTGTGAAATGATCCCCGTGAGCCAGCTGACACAGTAGGAATCCCCGGCTCAATGAATTGTTTGGGATAATATCAAATGCTGCATTTGCATCAATTATTTTCAGGGCGCGTGGCAATGGCAATTGCACAAGATTTTCTTGATTAAAATTTGCAATGAACTTGCTTTCATTGAATGATTTAAATGTCGCAGTTGTCCTTTTTTTTAATATCACCTCTCAATTTTTTTTTCAATTTTCTGGTGCAAAAAATTTTATTCCGCCATTGCTATGTTCAATTGGCGCCTGGCACACGCGAGGGACACCCCAGTGGACAGTTTAGTCACCGATTAGCCTCTGGGATCCGTAGCCATTTGCATTTCCACGTACTCTCATTTTCCCGAAGTTAACTCGGCTTTACTCTGTCCACAAGCTGACTAATTCCCAAGTTGCGTCAATAAATCAACCGGTGGTTTACAAACTGGGGGAACGCTCTAAAATTACTTGAAGTAATTATTCATGCCATTGTTCCTTCATTGAGATCAATTGTCTGTGATTAAAATAAATCTTTGATACATCTTTATTTTGAGAACTAAATCGGATTTGATTGAGTTCTCAGGGAATCCCCCGAATTTCTGGATTCCACAGGTGCATAATCACTGGAATTATTTTTATTAATATTAATTAATAATTACTGAATTTTTTGTGGAATTTCTGAATGATATGATTGTAAATTGGAGTCGTGCGGAGATCCTCATGGGATTTTTCTCTAGAATCTACTGAGAAATTTGGCTGCCAGTTAAATCCCGTTGTTGATTTATTTTTATTTCATTACGCAATGACAACTAGAATGTCCGGTATCCCTTCGCGGTGGCCGTTATCCTCCGAGGTATATTGATGCTCCTGAATTTTTCTTTGTCTCAAAAAAAATATTGAGGATCGAGTTCGTTGGTGAGGGAAGACGATACTTTAGCCCACTCCTTGTTTCGACATGTGCTTCTACCTCTTACGGATGATCTCATCCAAGAGAATGGATCGATCGGGCGTTTCAACTAATTCTTCTTTTTTTATTTTCGGCCTACCTCCAGATCAAACAGACGTTTAACACCGACTTTGCCGTTCTGCACTCGGAGTGGAAGGACAACCACTACGATTGGCTGCCTGGTCTCGATAAGATACCGAAACAACTCGGGGAACCACTGGCACCGGAGTACCTGAGCAAATTGGGATTAGAAATGGTTTGTGTTATTGTTTACTCACTGGTGCATGAAGTTATTATTGAAAATCATTTCAAGACGTGCCTTTGATTTTATGGACTGTCGAATAATCATTTCTCAATAATTCTTTTTAATCATCAGCTTGACAATATTCTACTGGACATCTACGAGTACATGCAGACGTACGCCGTAGGTCTGGAGCAAATAGTCTGGGATCAGGAGGATCATCGGCTTGAGTTCCTCCAGAAGTTCAAGGACACCGAGTCAAGTCTCCAAACGGTAAGCCATCAACCATTTCTCGTGTCGCAATCATCGCTGAACAATCAATAAATAAAAAAAAATGAGACAAAGAAAATGAAACAGCTCTTCAAAGTAACAATGAAGAAATGGTGTCAGCTTTCACAACGCCAGACCGCTGGCTCAGGACGAAAAGCAATTCCGCAGATTTAACGATTCTTCTGGGTTGATCCACCGAATCACTGAATTTTCATTGGTGTTGCATTGCCCTGTTTAAATTCAAAAGGAAAAAAATTCAAAGAAAAATCAAATGATTTTTCGATTTTACACTGGTTTGGTCATTCTGACCGTTAGATTCAACTCCCTCGTCGGCTTGAGCTGTCATATACTGATGTTCTCTGGTGATTGGTGTTGCAGGTGCTGTGTGAATTGCAAGCTGCTCTCATAGAACGCGGAGTAACACCGAGAAACAACATAACCCGCCAAGTAATGCCCAATGATTATCGCGGTGGTATGTCGTCACAGGCAACATTCAGAAATTTACGTGACTGGCTTATATTTCGTGACTACATGAACGGATTGGAGTACGTTATAGAGGTATTTGGACACTTGGGTCGTGGTGTCAAGTCCTGAAGGCGGCTAGGCGGATGCCGGCGAAGGGCAATCAGACGACGACTCCGTTACTTAAGGGAATTGTCAGAACGACTTTAGTCTGGAGGCTCTACTATCTTAATGAGAAATAAATGATGTCGATAGCTTTAGACTGTGGGATTTTTTGATCGAGAGACATTGGATCGTATCACTATGTCCGGGACAACATGGCTGTCTCGTTCATACGGCACAAAATGGCCGCTCCCGATATTTTGGGGGTTAAATCGCTTGAGATATTGATTTTCGTGATTATTGAGAACGCATCGGGGGATTAAATCATTGTTGCAGCGTTTCGATTGCTTTGGGACAGCTACATCTCCACTTTTGAGACATCTGTTCAACAAAATGGATGTCGCAAATGAGTTGGCTCAAAGCTCGACGTGGCAATTTTTGATTTTAAAACGTCGTTGAGTCTCAATTCAACGGGGATAATCATTTCTTTCGGTTTTTCTCGCAGAGTTTTCGGTCGGGTGTTCAAATTCGTGCTGACTATGAAGAAATGGCGTGTTTCATCTCCACCTGACATAGTCATGCCGATTCTTTGTCTCTGGATCGTACGATCAGTCTTTTTTGAAGTGCAAATGGAACTGTACATATTATATGTATAACTCACGGTAGAATCCATGTAATTTAGTAGGGAAATGAAATCTAGTGAGTCGTTAGAATTGCCGCCCTCTTCCCCCGGTTTTCCGCCGCATTCAATAATCGTTCCATAATTTCGCTAATTAACCGTTTTAAAAATGGTCGAATTGCATCTCCCTCTCGTATTCATCCGTATACTTATCAAAATTTTTTAATGATTGAGCATAAAGATCTAATGATCTCAAAAATTTATTACAATTTTTATCATCTATCTGAGACGGAGGTTTTTCAAATTGATAAAAGTCTTGCGATAACTTAAGAATTTGACAGATTCTAGCACTTGTTTTACTTCCAATTAGTGCTCATATTATTCTTAACAACTGATTTTTAATAATCACCTATGTGCAAGAATACAATATTTTATTCCGTCGCACCGACTTTAAATTCAATTTACACCGAAATCTCGGGTTTTACGTAGGCAAACAAATTTTATATTAATTTACATAAAAAAAAAACGGTAATGCGGTTTTGTATATTGTTTATTTGATGAGGGATAATAATGAGATTACGTTTAATGAGTAAAGACAGAGAGTGAAAGAAGGGCATTGCCAGCATATATTTGACCGGGGTGTACAGGGAAACCCTGCCTCTCCAGTTGGGTTTATTCACGCTGGTAAAAATCGCAGGGAAAAAAAAAATATCACCAGCCGACCTGTACACTCTCATACATAGATATACGCAACACGTACACAGTATTTTGCGGTTTCTTCACCTTGCGAGAGAGAATACGTACAATAAATGCATGCGAAATACTGAGCCCGCGTAATCCTCAAGGAATCCTCTCGTATCCACAACTTAATTGTAATTAATATTTATTAACTAACGGTAGTATTATCCTCGTATTTATTCAGATTATTTATTTTTATTTTTGTAAAGGCTTTACACTTCGTATTCACCAACCAATTTTTTTTGTTGAAAATTGAATTTTTGGGGAGAAAATGGTGGTGTTGGTTTACGAAATAAAAAAATCTAGTGACTCGTGTGAATACGGAACAACTTCTCCTGCTGAAACATGAGAAGAATTACGAGATTTGAGGCATGATTGTTTTTTTTTGTCTGTGAAATTCACTCGTGTCACTAGTTTATCCAGTGGAATACCTATTTCCTCGTGAATTCGTCGTGTCGCGCTGCTGCTGTCACCTTTCATGAACTATTTATAAAAATTCACGCATTCACTTCACCCTAGACAATTTAATGTACGTTACGCACTCTAGAAATATTACTCTAAGAAATGTTTATCGATCAACGAATATTTCCACGAGCTTCATCTCCCGGTTCCTTCATTTTCCGCATTTAAGCACGATTTTTTAAATAAAGAGCCTGTGATGTTCAATTTTCAATGCATCCCAGACTCCGTCATCTCGTGTCTGTGATAAGCATCGCAAACGTATTATATTCCTTGTAAATCCATCTCCATTATCGTTTTATTTATTGTAACACCAGTATTCAATATCCAATCAATCGACTTTAAAATCGAATTGATGTCTTTGTTTTTTTTTTTAATTTTATAATTTATACAGTAATCTAGGCGCCAAGAGCAGCAGCGTCGACCCAGTCTTACGGCAATTAACTAAAAAATTGATTGAGATTACAATTACAATAGAAAAACTGAAAAATCCTATCTGTCTGAAAAATAAACCCAGCGATCTCTGTCAGTACTACATCATCTGTATTAATCGAAACAACAGATGATATCCGGTGTTAATAAAATTCGAAAAAGCAATGATTAGTCTATTGCAATCTTAAATAATTTAGGACTGAACATGAGAAATTTATTGTGCGATAATAAATGGACAAAAAAAATTGTAATTTTAATTGTCAACCGCTTAAATCGTATATATTGTATATAAAGAGATTCCGCTATAACTTACGGAAAGAAACATTAAAGAAAATTGGAAATTATAAAATTATTATATATGTGGATATGTAATATGTAAGGGCCCCTCTCTCAGTTGCCCGCTCTGTTGTATCATAATAAACCAAAGACCGTTCAACATCGACAAATTGTTTATAAAATCTATTCATTAACCTCAATATTTTATTTACAGATTTGATTATTGCATTTTTATTCTGGTAATCGGGGTATTTTTGGTACAAAGACTTCGAGAGACGATTGGTTTCCCATGATTTCGTGATGTCTACGAATATGTTGAATCTGAGTGTTTGAGAGGAAACGAGTTAGTACATGATCACGGGTTTCCGACGGCCTCTGTACCGTGCCGCCATGTTTACCAACGCTGTTAGCTCGTTGTCATCGCCCTGGTCGTGCAATACCCCATCCGTTCTTGTTTGACATATTCCTGACATTCTCCCTGGGCCCTGTATGCCCCTTACCAACTGCCTCCAGCTGAGGGCATGAGGTGTCAATGTTTTAACTCTCCATTAACATCGATTGGGACGAGGTGCCAGGGAGGCGCCATTTTTTTCATTAATTTCAATTCTACAACATCAAAATCTCTGCTAAAAAAATAATTCATCCAATGGTGCGCCACCTGGCGATGGCGTCCATGCACTTTCAATATCCATAACCTATTGATTCGTTATTGAATAAAAACTAGTGGCAAATGATTAATTTCAGTTTCAGTTAGTGAAGATATTTATTAAAATGGAAGATATCAATAATTCAGAGGTAAGGATGAATAAATAAATGATGTTGTGGACATCCCATGGTTATGAGGATGTTATATTATCCTCTCCAAACAAATCAGCATCATCGTCCCATAAACCATGTAAAACTCGGCAGTAAAAATGTTTCGAGATAATTCAAAAACTGAGGCGACACAGATCGTACCCCACGACATCATTGAAAAGGTGGGAACCCGTGTACCTCAGGACAGGTTGAACTCATACAAACGATTTCCTTCCAAATCCCAGTGGAGACTATCCGCCAAGACAGAGTCGGCGGATAGTTCCACACCGTGAAAAAAAGGATGCGTCGGTGTTGGTCGGCGGAAAGGCAGGTAGGCGCACGTTCGACGATCGGATCTCATGCGGCGAAGGTATGAATGAGTCGTGAGAAGGAGAGGCCCGAACTAAAAAAAAAGAAGAAAAAAAAAAAAGTACCCCAAAGCGCTCCCATGAATGGTCTTGGGAAAAGTGCGACGTTCCCGCGCAGGTCTCGACGACGACGCGGTGGATCTCTCCCTCGATGTCCCGTGATCCCTTTTTGGAGCAACTCCTGGGAAGCTACCAAAAATATCGTCTAGGTCCCGATCGCCCTGGGGCCCAAATACTTCGGCTTCCTTTCAGCTTTGGATAAAAAAAAAAATCGGCCTCGTTGTAATTAGGACAGTGCGCCCGCATGAATTTTGCTTTTGCTCGGTGCCCTTCCAACCCCTGCTTTATTATTCCGCCAAAGCTCGGACCTATCATTCGCATTCCACACGGACAAAAGACCGTTCTGACAACATTTTTATTGGAAATGTCAAATTTTTGATTGAAAATCCTGAATTTTATATTTATTCATGTCAATGGCGGAATCTGTCAAATTCCAATTTTTATTTCTCTCTAAATTTCATTAATTAATTAATTTATCGAGTAAATAAATTAATAAACATTATTATTATTGTGATTATTATTATTATTACCCATGCAAATTTGTCATATTCGGCGAAAAAATGTGAGAGTGAAAATATTTTATTCAAAGCCAATAATATTTTTTATATTTTTAATCCAATTTAATTTAGTTCATAATTTAAATATTTTAATTTTGCAATGATGAACTGTAAATTTCAGATTAGAAATGGCGGGATTTTCCACGGGTAGGCCAGAATTTTCATGAAATTTCCACTGAAATATTTATAATTCCTCAAAAAAAATTTTTTTCTCCTGGCATTAGCTTTTATGATCCTTCCGAAGAGAGGATGGCACACAGTCGTTGTTAACTGCCGTTGATTGAGGGGCGTTGCCGCACTAATAGGTTCCATCCACCTCCGCCCCCTTCTCCCTTCAAACTCGAGAGCACACGTTTGCTGAAACACAACCTAGATTTATTTCACGACTAATTTTGCCTTGTTAGCCAAACAGGATGTGCTCTCCAGAGGGGATGGGAGTACCGTCGGCTCGTGTGTGTTTGTTGTATCCTTTAACGGGTCTTAATGGCAGTGCGCTAACAATCTCGCCAAAAGTGCGGCCAATTCTCGCTCTATCCCTTCGTTATCCCCGCCGTTCCTCGCCGATTCCAACCGATCCCCGGGAAATCGTGAACACCCTGGCGATGGGGGTTCTCGATTTCCATTTACATTTTCAGGGGCAATTTGTACCGCGATTCGGCCAAATATCTCAACCTCTTCGGGCCCCGGGGCCTCTTCAGAGAAAAGCTGAGGCGTTCGTGGGAACCGCGTTGCCACTTCCCAGAAGCATTTGCCATGGAGACGCAGGCCCACCCGAATGGAAAGGGAAAACTGGGCATTCAAAATTTAATAAATGCATCAGACAGCGACGAAATCGCTGAATACAATTAAAAATATATCCTTCACTCACTAATTTGAGATTAAAAAATTTCAAATTGACACTCGAGTCCCAGATAATGACCTATCGATGACTGAACTCAATATTTCTGAGTCCCAATTCCCAGAAAAAAAAGGTGAAATTCAAAAATATAAATCTATTTATATTTCTATAATTTTCCCGTAATAATTTTCTCTTTTTTCTTCTCGCGTTTTCCTGGTGCAAATCGAAAAACGGCATTGGCCTCTCTCAGGGTCCCCAGGAGACACCGATGGTGGTCACAGCGCATTTTGTTTTAGACAGCTGTATTCCAAAAAACAATTCCCCCCTCTCAGTAAAAAAAAAAATCAGAGATGCATTCTGTCGCGCGATAAAAGTCCACCGAATGGCGAGTGGGAGGGGCCGCAGATACTGCCAACGAACACACGAACACTTTTAACGCGCTAATTGCAGACTGATACGGTAAACAGGAGAAAAAAAAAGTGATTGCTCTTTGGACACACACGGGGTTGTACACAATATCGCAGAAATGCCATGGGAAGGACCTCTTACGTCTTCCCATTAGAGACACACCAGGAATTTACGTGCGACTGGTGCTCGCAGAAGTCGTAAAATCCTCTCAGTTATCTTTCCCCGGGTCTAACACAATTTAGGCGTCAATGCACTTAAAGGAGAACAGGTGTATCCGAACTTTCAATTTACCCTCCCTCCCCCCCTTTCGCCCCCTTTCGCCTCCTTCCGCCCCCTCTCTACCCTTTCCAAATTACAGCGCCAGAAATCTGTGAAGAAATTATTTTTTTAGTGCAGCAATTTAGAGTTCTTTTCTGGTGTGCACTTGACGTTTGTAATTACTCTAAAAAAAAAATTGTAACTCAATATAGAAAAGATTGAAGTTTCACTTTCCCTTTGTTCCAGGCGACTGTGCCCTCGCAGAGCACAATGTTATCCTCTTGAAATGTACTTGAGCGTCGTGAGCCATTAACGATCGCAACAGATTTTGCGCGAGGGCCTCATTTGAGAAGGGTCCCGGAGAAGGAGAGAAATACCAGTGAAGAAGTGGTTGGACAGTCTGGTACGAGGTCGCGACATCGTGACCAACGGGCCCCAGCCACTGATTTACATATTGTCCACCTCGAGAGACTTCACCTTCTGTTTTTTTTTTTCTTTCTTTTAATGCCATAGGAGTTCCATAATAGCATCCCAGATCCAGATCCAAGTGTCTGTGTGTGTACGTTGGGTCCTGGAGCGTCTCCCGAGGTGCCACCAACGTTGATCTTCGGTTCAAAGGTTTAAAAAATGAAAAAAAATTCGCAAAAATGCACAAATATTCACATATTTTTACTAAAAATCTTGTTATTCAATTCAAGTCATTCACAAGATTATTTTTTCAATTGTCATTCACTCGCTGGAGGTCCGTGGAAAGAGCGTGTCAAATTTTTTTTCGAGTTTCCCTTTTTTCCGGTGGAAAAACTGAAGCGTTTGTCAACGAGTGTCCGTGACATCGATTACCGCACCTTCTGTCCAGGTGGAGGGTCAACCAGGCGCCCCCCGTGAAAGGTTGTAAAACCTCCATGGGGTTGCCTGAATGCTAGAGGAGATTAGGGGATTTGTAAAAACCTGGAGACTCGGTACGATAAATTCACAGGTTAAGGGCTTTCCCCGGGGATGGGATAAGCCCGTTGTCTGGAGTTACTGCCCCACAAGAAGCTAGTTTTCGGGTGCTTAACCTCTCAATTGCTGCACCTGACATGCGGATGTAATAAATCACTGTCTCAACAGCCTCTTGTTTTCAATTGTGACAGGCGAGCGGACGATTATGAGGACAGGTCATTTGACAGACGTCGGTGCCACTTGCCTCATATTTTCTCCACATTTGAATAGAATATGACGGACTCATGGTTTAAGGATCACCAAGTGTCATAAAAGTCAGACGTACTCGAAGGGCCTTTAAATTTTTGCACTCCCTTTGCGTCGCGGTTATGACACCGAGAGGTGCAGCGACGCCATCCCCAGGTGGCGTAATGTCGCGATAATTTAACCCTTTGGAATAATTCTGTGATGGATGCTGAGGGGTGTCGGGAAAATTAAAGCAATCCGTCAGGTTTGCAGTTGGTAATCGCCGGTGGTCCCCGGTGAAATGCCGAGGGAGACGGCGGTTTTGCGTTGGGAGCAACATCGGTAATCGGATACGACCCGGGGATACAAATATGTGCGCATTAATAGACGCCGCGCGGTGTGCTTCAACAAAAAAAAAGCATGAAGAAAGAAATGAAAGAACAGAACCCAAGAGTTTATTATGATTTCAAGGTCGTCTCGTGGTTCATTGTGTCCAAATTAATTTTTCAAAGTGAGGCCCGATGCGAACAAAAACCGACGAGTTAATTCAAATTGAACGTGAACCGACAGCAATCGGTTGAACGTCATCCACAGGGAGACAGGGGAAAACGGAGATTTCAAATTTTCAGTCTCTGACGACGACGCCGAGGTATGACTGGAGCGGAAACCGCCATTTTTGGAGAGGCCCCCCACTGGGAAATCTCGCACTTTCCCACGTATGGGATAATCGTGTTTTATCTTCGCCGAGCGCTCACCAGTGCGAATATATTCCGAATATATATCCCGAAAATGTCAACTCTCGTAGGTTATGGTCGCGGCGAATCCATAACTCATTATGCCTGAAGCCATTGGAATTCAAGGATCGGAAGTTCTTTGAAGTCATCGAAACTTACCGGTGGAATACGATCGAATTGATCCTAGGGATAGATAAATTTACGCTGAATGGATGAAAGCGGAAGGGACATACCTAGATGGCATGCTTGGGTGACGATCCGGGTTCTTGTTTCAATCGGCTCCCACAGAGGGGGAAAAAAGGTGTTCCCTTGTGCTGTCTTGGGTAGATCTCTCTAATACGACATGCTCTTTGGGAATTCCTGACGCTCGTTTCGCGGATGTTAACAAGGCATCAGCATGGGACTCGTGCCCGGCTGCGGTTGCGGACAGGGACAAGTGGGAATCCCCCTTCTCTCTCCGGGGCCCGAGGTGGCCAGTGGATAAGATCTCAAAAAACCAAGAAGTACCAGATTCAGTACGCGTGTTCTGCGGTTTGGCAACACCAATTCCGAGGGAATCGTTTCGAGAGAAACGATGGCGCTGCACGCGGCCATTGCTCAAAGTATTTCCTTTGTCTCCAGACATCAATTTATTTTTTGAGCTTATTTTTTTATTCCCCGAATCACGCAGCAATGGCGGGTATTTCCGGTTGGAAAAATCGAAGATTATCTTCGAGAGATATTTTTCCATCGAGTCGAGATTTTCGAGATAATTCGATGAATTCCGCAGAGACTTAAAAAATAATTTTTTCCGTTGCACATAAAAATGTGGAGTTTATTTATAATTAATTACGTGAAAATCCAGAAATTTCTTTTCAAACGTAAAAATCATGAGTCTTACACCCGCCCCCGCCCCCCCGCAATAAATCGCCCCCTCCCCTGCCCCCTAATCTCCAAACAATTTGGGTGGCAGAAGAATCTCGTTAGCCACTTCTTGACGCCCTTATCTACCCTCCCTGCAAAAACGAAAAATCCGCCCCGACGGATGCCCGAGGCTTGGGGGCCCACCGATGGTGAGGTGACGATATCACACGGTGGGTTTGCGCAGAGTGAGTGGTAGTGCACTCCGGAGGTCCTCAATGGAGACGCCAGATCCTCTCTCTTTTTCCCTGACTCACCTTCTCCGGCTTCTCTGCGGATCAGACATCGCCGGCTCCATTCACAAATACCCAACAATACCCTTAACTAAGAGATTTCGCCGCCCTACAAGCAAAAGCGATAATTCCACTGCCCCCCCTTGAGGCCCCCCTCCACCTCGTGGGGTAGTTATACGTTTTGTATGAGTGTGCAGGTGTTGCATCGTGCACGCGTGTGCGTATTCATCCCCATGATCCATCTGACAGCCATCAGGCAGATTTGAACGTGGGGCCTCTCGACAAGCTGGCGCCACCAGTTGAAGAAAAAAAAAAATGGTCCTCAGCGGGTGGATCGCCTGGTGGTGAAAAAAAGAAATCACAAGGAACAATTCGGCTGTGGATTTGGCAACATTCTTTCACACACTAAATGCGCAACAATAGCCTTGTTTGGTCTATGATTTAGATGGCGGCCCTCCAGGGGCCTGTGTATACACGACTGGGCCTCAGGAACCTTTTCCCCCACCACTGGTATCCACCACCGCTCCTTGAATCATTTATCTTTCGAATGGGGGATATGGATGAAGAGGCATTTCTTTTGTGATGCACCTCTCTTTCACTGATCTGCGGCTCTCGTTATCTCGTGATCTCCGTGGAATAATGGGAATGTGTATCGCTAGATTTCACGGTCTTTTGGGAGATGCAGGGCCTATCGATGGTTATTCAATTGGTGGGATTGGTCATGCTTGTCACCATAACGATAATTTGGTGAATTTCGGGGATGATGTTGATGTGAGGTTAGGATACCGCCCTCATGGCTTCACGCCTCTTTGGAGTGGTTAGGATCAGCGAGGAAAATCTGCCGGCAAATACCGATTTCACGGATGTTGGCACGATCCTCTTTTGAACGGGTCCACCTGGTCCTGGCCCAAATGAACATCATTGACTCGTTCGACAGCTCTGAAAAGTCGGATTTCACGGCTTGCTGAATGACTCATAAATCTCATGATTTACGTACGACTGGTTGGAAAATATTGAAATACATAACGATTTTTATAAACCCTTGTCACCGTGGGAACGCTGACACTGCCATTACCAAGGACCAAAACATCAATTCAACGGACTATCAGTTCCAGACTTGACTCAACTTGCCATTTTAATATTTAATAAGTAACCGAGTCGAGACATGCAGATCGTATGCCGAGGCACGTCCAGACCCACACCGCGAGGTGTAACCATTCACACAGACTCTATACAACGTTGCAATATCAATGTCAGCGAAAAATAGTGTGGAAACAACGTGTCGAGTGATTGTATGGGGCCTGAACAATTGTACGTGGTCTTTGGTGCTGGGTCATATCGTCTTGACAATCTAGGAAGTTGTATTTCAAGCTGCAGAAGAGAGGACATCGATTTAATAATCCACATCCTGGAAAAATACATCGTCGCAAATTGAGACCGTTATTGAGGCCCAATTTAATTTTCTCCATTAAATTTTCAATGGCCATCTCCTCCCCTAAACGGCAAAAATCTCCAAAGCTTCCGCATGACAAATAATTATCAGCCAGTTGTTGACAATTCTCGCCGACAGCTCAAAGTCAAGTGTGCCGCCTTCGTAAGGCCCAAAATTCCTAGCTGGCTAAAAAAAAAACCAAAGAAATTGGAAAAAAAAATTGAGGAACTCAGCCTAGGAGCCTGCGCATTCCCATGTAGCTAGACGATCGGTAGATCACTCGAGTACACTTCCTGGGGCCCTGTATGGGCCCCGCGAGAGCATTGTCGTTGTCCCATTCATTGGTGCGCGCCTTGGGACCCCACACGGCGAATCCCGAAGGAGAACCAGAGATTCTGGGAGCCCATACCTCTGATCCGTCTGTGTTCTCTATAGATTTCTCTCTCGACTCCTTCACATACCTGTCCCCCTCCCCCCTCCCACCCTGAACAAGGGCCTGAGTATTGAGAGTTTGTATTGCCAGTCGTCGCACGAGCGACCCCTCACACAACGCCTGGGTCTTACATGGGGGCGGGGGAGAAGAGGGCCTCGTTTTTTTCAATCTCTCCTCTTGTCAAATACCATCCTCATTGAAGATGAATTTTTCTCCGGTTGCGAGGGGCCCAAAAAGATCCCGACAATGAGCGATAAAAAGGGGATGACGATCAATAGCAAATATTTGGTGTAAAGGGCGTTGCCAAGTGAGACAGAAGGGGCGGAGGAAGGACGAGGTGAGGGGAGCGATCTAGGGGTCTGTCGGGCACGAGGCCCTCTTAATGAAATTAAAGGTTGGGCGCTGGCGGCCCAATTAGTGTGAGAATGTCGACTTGGCAATGGGGTTAACCCCCGATTGTTGAGAGCGATGTGGGGCCTAAACATAGGTAGTGTGTGTTTCACCTTCGGTTATGCTGTTTTGCTTACCTGGCTAGTGGGGCCCCAACACTAGCGGCCCCACTCGATGCTGCCTATCGCGGCGAATGCCCCTGGTAACACGGACCCATCGTTATGTGTGGCTATTGAGTTGTCGGGAGGCTAACTCCCTCTCACTCCCCCATGTCCCTCGGCAGAAACGATCGTGGGGCCTTATAGGCGCGAGGGGGTGAAAGCGGGAGGGTCGAACGAAGAATGAGACGCAGATATATACCGAAACCTCGTGAAACACGATCGGACACGGATGCACATCGTTCGCGCAAACAAACAGAGTGGGCCCAGTTCTCCACCCCCCCTTACCCGTGGGCCCACACTGGTGTGGTGAGAGTTCATTTCCTCTCTCTTCTTATCCCTCACAACGGACTGTTATTTCTCTCTTCAACTCGGATTTATCTCGACTATCCCCTTTTCGCTAACGCCCCGGGGCCTTATCCGTCGATGTTTCATTTTATTTTGTCACATTGAATCCCAAATATTTTATCATCTATATTCATCGAGTTGTAAGTAAATTTGAATTAATATCGCGATCACGTCTCAAAACGGGTAATTGAAAAAATCTTTATCCTCATCTAATCTTCAAAAATTTTGAAGGTTGCGGTCTGTCAGGAATAAAAGTGGTCCGTAAGATTCGTTATAGGTTAAGGCCCAGTACGTGCAGCTATGCGCGAGAGCGTCAACTTTCCCACCCTCGTGCCACCTTTATTATTCCCGTGTCATTTTTTTTTTCTCGTTCATTATACGAGTGACCAGAGTTTACCACAACGCCATCTGAACGAAAAACGGGGACTCGGGCCCTGTGGAGCTGTATCTGATCATCCTCTGCGAGAAAAAAAAAATAGAAGACGAATCGGTAAAATCATAATGTTGTCGAGGTTTATTCGGGTGAGGATGGCGGAAGGGGGGAGGAAGTGTCGGCTACCCACAAAGCCTCTGAGGTGGGCCCCACCGTGTAAGGATGCCTAAGGCCTCCAGTTAGTCGTGAGTTGGCCCGGCGCCACGGGGGTCCGGGCCCCGAGCTAATAGAGAAATCACCCTGGCGCTGATACTTGCCTTTTTCTCGCTATTGGTGACGCCGTTTGCCACGGCTAGATGTGAACATCTTTTCCACAGTGAGTGCCCATGTCCCTCAATACTGCCTCGTAAATCCATGGGCTTATAACCATTCATTTTTAATGCCCAATGTGTCGGGGACATTTTTTTCTGACACTCGAAACACGGCCCACACCTTTCTCGCATTCTGTCGATTCACTTTTCCGCTGACAAAGAATATTATCCGCGTCCGAGAGGATTAACCATTTTGTCCGGTGCATTGATTATTATCGGATAAATCGGGATGTGATCTGAATATCCATATTTTATGGGTTTTGGGCCTCATTTGTTTTGCCTTTTTTTTTTTTTTCTTTCGTTGTGATGCCCGAGGCGATTCTCACGCATGCGGCGTGAAGAATTGACCTCGGCGCCAGCGTTTTGGGGGATAATTATTTTACACGTAGATGAGTTGTCAAACACTTGACGGTCAAGTGGATACACGAGCGCGTGATGCTCCTGTGGACCGTTTTATTGGGCATGGGTGGGATCGAGTTTCTGAGGGGCCCGACGGAGAATAGGCGGCTTAAGTGCCCCGTTAAATTTGCATTTTTAGAAATTTTTCAAATCGTTAAAACCCAACGAGATGTTGAATATTATCCACGACTATTTGAAAAAAACACAATTTCACACAATTTTTTGGGCCTTACGAGCCGCAATTCAAACTGCACTACTATCTTCATAATTATTTTATTCAGATGTTCAAACGTGTAAATGACCATAAACACTCCGAATATTTCCGAACAATTAGTTTGAGATTTCGGTTGATCGCATGAATATTCACAGTCGGGGCCCGAAAAAAAAAAAATTTCAGACGTTCGGATGCATTAGGCGATAGCGGATCTTTCTCCTGCACCTCTGATCATTCTGTTGTCTATATGCGTCAGGCTAAAATGCGTTACAAGGTAGTTATCTTAACGCGCCAGCAGCATCACGGGGGAGAAGAGGGTGGAATCGAGGTGGGGTGAAAGATGGAAAGTGAGAAGCCTTAAAATTGAGTTGTCCGAGTGTGTAGGTGAGATCGAGGGTGAGTCCCAGTGGTCAGTGCGAGGGGACTCGTAGGCAGGTTAAGGTATGTTAACAAGTTGGGCGATACGTAGATAAGGATCCTTGGACGCGTATCCTTTGTTGAGCTCTCTCTCTTTCTAGCGACGGGCGTAACGCGACACCAGAAACCGACCGAAATCCCCCGGCCGGTATTTTCGTGTTTTTTTCTTGTTTATTCATCTTTTCTACTCGTTTTTTTTTTATCCCCGGGGGACTACGTGCCAGCTCAATGGACAAGTCGGTCTTCGGCGCCACGATTCGAGGTTCATTCATACAAAGATGAGTCTCATACTGGTGATCACAATCGATTCCTCAGTTCGATGATTTATCACGGAATAAACTCGAAATCAAATAAATTTATTAACAATTTTGAGAGGTTATGATGACCTGAAGTACAGGGACGCCTCCACAGGGTGGCGAAGTACTCGATGGAAATAATTTCATTTGCTAGATTATTTATTCCATGATTAATGATGTTTTCCGTTTTAAAAATGGTGAAAAAAATGGTCTCCATCTCGTTTATGCTAATCCAGCATCAGTGCATACCTGTCCCCGACGGGTGGGTTCGGACGAGTCCCATAAATTCCACCCAAACATATGCCCCAATTACCGAAATGACTCATCAAGTAATTGCGAGTAAAGAAAACCGCCCTGTCGCGCTGGTTATTACAGCCCACACGATTGAGATTGTCGTGTTACGATAGGATCCACGAGGGACACCACAGGGTGAAAGAGGAGCCAGAGAGCTTTAAATTCGGAGCACACAACAGACACCAAATAAGAATCGAGATAAGAGGCATACTTTCCCAAGAGTCCACCCAGTGAGGAATGATCGACCGGACGCCGAGGCTGAGATTCAAATGTCGACTCGAGCAATATAAATCTCCTCAATTTTTTTGAATACCAGGGCGCTGATAAATTACCCTGGAAATTGAAATTACGAAATAAAAATTGCAGGACAATCTGCATTAGTTCATTTAACTCAAGTGCGGATCAAGTGCGGATCAAGTGCGGATCAAGTCAGACTTTACAATTAATCCCATTCCATCGAACTCAGCGATTTGAATCAAGATGTCTCCAAGACCCGTCTCTCACTGAGACCTATTTTTTTCTCAGAGGGTTGCTGAAATTAGTCTCCTCAGATCCAGAGAGATGACGATCTCCACAACGGCTCGGTGGCGGCTCCCGGACTATTACTCCCCTCGCACATAAACTTGCGGGTGAAACGACTTATTTATGCAATGTGGGCGGTGTGTAACAAGGGAAACATCTCAAATTTCATATTCGCCGGTTGAGAAAGAGAAAAATATCCGCGGACTAACCATCACCACCGGAATACTCTCCCTTCCTGGATCCATCCTCTCCCTGAATTCCGAAAAATCTTCACCAATTACATCAGCTATTGAATCCCGATGAGATCAATATACCGACGGATTTACTCAGAGGTCGAACAATCAGAAGCAAGCAGGAGTCTCCATTCACGGCGACTCCTGAAACTATCGACGCGCACCTTCTGCTGGCAATGATGCGCCCTGCGCCCCTGATTACCGACGGCTCCAAAAATAGAATAGAAAAAAAAATAGAAAATACGATCACAGCGTCATTAATAGATAACGTTTCCCTTCCACCCGTCGATGTCTCGTATAAACCAACGACGAGTAACAAATCGAATGACTCGTCTATCATTGCGCAACGTCGCTCGCAAAAATCTATTAATCATCTCACATGACTTCATTCCATTATTGAATACCGGATAAAAGTATCACTGGACGGTTGCAGCATCGCCGGGGGATAAAATAATCCCACGACCTAGAGTGCCTTTTCCTTCTGTATAAATTAGATCCACGATAATACAATAAATTGCAAACGAACGCATGCAAATGTCGCTGGACCCAACACATTATTCGATCCTCAGATAGCTTTCGCCCTCCGGATTCAGGAGGGACTACGTCACGAATTGTGGAGCCCCCTGTGTCCTCTGGGAGAATCACCAGTTAAAGATACGCCTGACTCCCGAAAACGAGTGATTTAACATTTTTTTTTTGTCAAATAAGAAAAACGTGAAAAATCAAGAAAGAGGATGGGGGAGGGCTCGCCCCCGCAAATACCCCGGGTATTCTGACAGGACAATATGTATCCTCTCCAGTGCGATGAGACACCCTCGCGGGTGAGGCGGTCTGCGGGGAAAATAAATCCCGGGAAAGGCGAAAGACGTTAGAATTTTATGGGATCTTTTTGAATGGCTTGTCTCACTTTTTCGGGGGATTTTATTTTCTCGGGGATCGCCGGGGGTCGTTGCACCCACTGACGAAACAAAGAAACTCGCGAGAAAGATTAGAGACCATCTGAAAAAGTTGTAAAAAATGATAAAGTGTGATTTTACTGGCATTTACCAACTAATAAATCCAGAAGGAAATTAATGGTGGACTCAATATAACTTTAAATCCTTCCACCGGCTTTGGAAACAACATAACAATGTAATAATTATTTATGATCACTTCGAACAATTAAAAATACACGGTTGAGTACTTCATTTGATTTTGATAATGTAAAAAAACTGGAGATCAACCATGAGATTAGGTTTATTTGTATATTTAAGTCAGACACTCAATTTCACTCTCTCACTGGCATTAATATTCCAGGAAACGTGATCAAATAGTTATTGCAGCAATTTTCGATTGGCAGTAATTTTCTATGTCAATTTAGTGTCCGAATAAATCAGCAATTATTCAACCACGAAAAATGCAGAAATTATAGACATAAATAGATATACGTTATGTGAATCTGGCATCTAATGTGAATGAAACTAAACGTGGGTGGATAAATAATATGCAAATTATTGTACCTAGTTAGCGATATGTGTTGTAGCTCTCAAACGATATCTGGATTATGGAAATTTTTCTGTAATGGATAACTACATGTGACAAGTTTATCAGAGACATTTTCTGCGAGTGGTACGGTTGAGTTAAACAGTCAGTCCTTCTCGCTGACGGAGGACAAATTTTATGGTTAGCTAATATCGACTCATTCCATCTGGTGGCATGAAGCGGATGAAAGTTAAATGGTAAATACTCTCAAGTTGTGGAATTCTTGTTTCGCATCTAATTTTTTAATGTTATTTTCAATCGCTCCCAGTCACTCTAGGATTCGCACTTCAGTCCCATGAAGACTTTAAAATGGTCACCCCCTGCCACTAAAGTCCATAACCTAACCCATCTGCATCCTTTACCGGATTGTCCTCCTGACTTACATTTGACCTCTGCTCAAGACTTTAAAAATGGTTTGGACTTGACAAAAATCGGCAAGACCGAGACTCGAACTCGCAACCTTTCGCATATGAGGCAACGAACTTACCAATTGCGCCAGACCATGCGCTCTCATATCCCCGATTGATTGTAAATACAAATTGACCCCCTCGGAATGTAAAAAAAGGATTCCTGAAACAAGAGACATCGATATTATGCAAGATACACCACAGAGTACAATAAAATCGACAAATCCCCAGTGCTATGCACCACCGAAGATTAATGCACTACGTGGATCAGCATAATTTGCATGCAAATAGTCGGGTGAGAATGTGTTGTCCCTCAGCCTTGGCGACAGAATATCAGTCGCTTCTGCCTTATAACAGTGTTTTGGTGTATCCCACAAATGATTCTCCCTGCTTCCTTTTATTATTCACAACTCGTTGACCGAGATCGTGTTCTGGCATGACATCAGGATTAAATCGTTTTCTCGGCCATCACATTTTAATCCCGAATACTTTGTATAACACCAACAGCCAATAAAATAGATACTCAACACATATTACAATTTGCATATGCCTCAACGAATGATTTCTCTCGCCCTGCAACTCCTCCTTTTTCGGCATAAAATCTCGCGTTTGACATGAATTTTTATCTCATGCTGTATTTCATATTCAGTGCTGCTTTTTTTTTTTTTTATTCTTTTGATGGTTTTTTAGTCTCCGTTTCGCTACGTTTTGTAAATTCATGTCGGGGTGGGATCTAGGATGCGAGTACAAGGGGATCCCGTCGTGCGTTGGGTCTCTCTCGTCCGTTGAATCCATTTCTCTACCCGCGACTTGACTTTACGAGCGATAAAAATATTATTAGGTGATCCTCACAGCTCGGAGTGGGGGGCATCACCATACCCAATATTCGACACGGATTCACCAGAGACATCACCACAACACTGAATCTCCCAATTTGAGAGGCTATTACCGCAGTGGTATGTCACTTTTTTATGATTTGTGGAGAATATTTTTGGAGTGCACTCGGTTCAGATATTTCATGGGTTAACTCTGTGGTCGAGTCTTCGCAAGATTATGAATTATTATTTTTGGGAATATCCGAGGCTGTCGAATTTTTTTCTTCGTCCGTTGAACGATTGGTAAACAGATTTTTTATTTATATCGTTATGAATGAGAACAGAATCGACAGATATTTTAATAGATATCACGGTTTAAGGTAATATTTCGCTGGTAAATATTCTCTGGGTAGTTTATTGTTGGCAACCTTCGAGTCGGACAAAAGGGGTCGGAGGTTGGCCATTCGGTGGCATCGTACCGGATCGCTACTGTTGGGCCTTACCTTTTTATTTCGTGCAACTCCTATACTCCCTCTGATTCCCTCCGATATTCAAATCCGAAGGTGACTGCAGCACTGGAATGCAGGTTACAGTATGAGAAGTCCCCAATGTCCCCGGGGTTTTCACTTCTTTCTCGTTCTTTTTACTGCGACACGACTTGTGAATTGTGGACTTTAACGAATGCACTCAGAAGAATTCAATTGGAAAATGATAAATCGGGGAAAACATTCGCTAAATAATTTTCAAAGTTTCAGAATAATCTGACTGTTAAAAAATTTTTCAATCACTCTTGAAATTATTTCAAATGCATTTTCACCGTTGAACTTCAACCAAAAAATTAATTAAAAAATCAATTTTAATCCGCGATCGAATCGCGTCAGCCCGCCATTTTTTCCGCGATAACAGAGAACTCAAAGCGACGGCTTAGCATTACCTGGGCATTGTGAGGCCCAGTAGCACGATCGTACATTGGCATTAACCCGAGTTCACCCGCGATCCCCCGAATGACTCCCCGACCATCTGATCTTTGTTTACGTCGCGCCATGCAGTTACCACTGAGATATGCCCCCATAATCTGCCCCCTCCCTCGATCAAAAAAAAAAAAAAATACGCGTGGGACGGGGTTTAACCGGAGAAAATGGAAACCCCACACGCGCCCGATAATCAAATTTTATGGCTGGCCCAAAAGTTGCGATTGCGGGATGGAATCGGCGAGTTGGATGCAGCCAATCGTGGAAATGATGGGACGGAGCGGAAGTCGGCCGAAATGGTGACCGCAGGACAAGCGGCTGTGATCTTGACCAATACCAAGGACAAACGCGGATGAGGGGGAGCCGGAGTAGACGGCCACCCATGCGGCCCGAACGGAACGCGCGTGTTCCCACGTACAGTGGGCCCCAGGGCGGTGGTCTAGCGAAACTCAATGTTTGAACGAGGGGTCCCAAATTAAAGCCCGGGTCCACCGATGGATATTGGGGATGCGGTTATCGGCTCACCGTAATTAAAAGCCGCTGTTTACATTGTCGACGATTTTTTGGATAAATTTTGGGGCCCGTACCGCCGAGACAACCAATAGAACAGGAATTTCAGATCGATTATTATTTGCACCTCTTTTTTGCTCGAATTGCCGGTCACTCGGAATGATTTTTCGGGGTTATGAGACCTTGGGTGCAGGGACGCCACCGCTGGGTGGCGCAGGGCATGATTATGAATTTTGAGAGGTGAAAATCTATCGCAATGGTGGAATTCGCGTCGACCACCTTCTAAGACGCTGGAAATAAGTCCCGGAGGTCTTTGTCGTGGGCCCCCACGGGACTTTTGCCCCCTCAACGCCTGGCGTATAAGCTTGTTAACGCATACAACACCCGAGAGAGCCCCCAAGACACAAAATCCAGAAACGTGTCCTCCACAAATCATAAAAACGTGAAATATGGCTACCTGTCGTCGGATACGCCTCGAACAGCCAGAAACATCATCTCAGAGGGCCCGAAAGAGATATAAAATCAGAATAAAAATTAAATCCAGTTGTCGGCATCTGAGAGACACCCAAAGGCCGGAACGACCCGATAATTAAATGAAACGTCCCGTGTTGCTTTCATTTACATACTGCCTTGTGTTTTTGGAAAAACAAGTTGTTTTAATGGTCCGCTAATCATCACACTCGTTTACAATGTGGCGTGCGAATTGTTTTATGATCCTTATCATCCGCCAACACTCAATTTACCCGTATTATGGTGTGCAAACGAGTATTTGCGTCACTAATTGAATACTCAAAAAATAATAATACTTTATTTTGACACTTATGAAGTGAAACCGAGAATTCGGTTTGACTTTTTGTTTCAATTTAATTTCTCTGTGCAGCCCTCAGGCGTGATAACCTCAGAATTTTCAAAAGCCAGGAGAGCCTGACACCGTCAGACAGTTCGAGAAAACAAAGAGACAGAGCAAAAAGAAGCTAACTGTGTTTATCGAAAAAAATGACGAGGGGAAAAATAGCCGGTAGATCGAACGAGTGGACATAGTGGGATAATTACAATCCGCGGGGCCTTGGGAGCCCCACGGCAAATGGGACAAGAACCCGAGGAGCGGACAAACGTTGGCAAGATATACCGGTCGTCTTGGAGGTACATTGTGCCGAGCCGGCATCCTAAGATCTACGCCAAGAAGACTTTACGCGCTTTCTGGGAATGTCGACGTTTGGTTTTTGTCCACTGAGACCGCCCTCTCCTCCCCCTCAGCCATTGCCATCTCTTTTGTACCAACGGTTTGATCTGTGTACCTCGGTATCGGGCCCTCTTTCATTTGGTTCAAGCTCTTTTCCGAGCGTTGGTGCCGACGCGCATGATCTAACGCGCACCTTATTCCCGTAATGACTCTCCAGTGACAAATAAACTCGGGACTTGTGGACTAGAAGTCCCCTTTATTTTTTGCGGCTATCCCCCACTGGTACATTGTCGTTTTGCTCGTTGGGATAATTGCTCGGATCGATGGAGACTGTCTTTGTGAGCTCCATATCCTGGCAGTGGTCTACATTACGATAGACCTTAGTTGGTGACAATGATAATAGGCTTGAGATTTTTTTTTTAACAAAATCCCGAGTGTCTAGTGACTCGTGCGACGCCTCGCGGTGGCGTCCCAGCACTCAGGTCCCATAACCTGTCGCATTCACCACTGACGACTGACCACTTGTGAAAAATCTATTTTAAATGACTTTCCAATTGATTTTTCTCCGACTTTTATTGATTCTCTTCAAACAATCGACGTGAAACCCGCGGGCTCGTTGACTTTCTCCAGGACGTCAACCGGAAACGTAATATATAATGAATTGTACAAGTTCTCGGTGACTTATTGACCTCGAGGTATTTCTCCGGTCCTCCAAGGGCACATTCTCCCCGAATGAGTATCGGACGAACGGAGAAAAAAATGAGGAAAAAAATGAAAAAAAAAAATAAGGCAAAATCACTTTCGAGGGATAATTTCTCCACTCGATATTTATGCAGATTGGGAGGAAACTCCTCTAGCCCGAGTCGATTGGTATTCTCAATGCATATTATGTCTCATCATACCCGGGATTTATCGCACGATAGCCCATCCGAAATTTGAGCCCTGATAATGATCGGTAACATGCCAAAATCCTCTGAATGAGATTTTCTTAATTTTTACTCTCTTCCTCGACCTCACCCCCGGAGGGGCGGCAAAATAAGCGACATCGCGGAATGTGGGATGGGTTGCCGTTGCAGTTGGTTAAAATGACGTCATGCCAGTTATAGTCGCGTATCAGCGAGTCCAGAGTGTGGGCAGTTGTTCGGGTTTAGCAAAGCCAGTTTTCACGAGGCTCACCCACACGTATCACAACACCATGTACATGCAAACACTTTCATTCGCTCTCACTCTTCAGTCACTCTTGATTTTATCATTTTTAGTCTCAATAATTAAATTATGAAAATGAGGGAACGACGAATCGGTGAAATTTTTCCACTGGATTTCAGTTTATTTTGAGAAATACTGCGGCTCTAGGATACGGTATTGAGATGTTTGGTGAGTAAGCAGAGAGAACGACACCGGGGAAAAGTAAGCACATGGAGTATGAGAGGCCTTTCTGTCACGTTCCCATCGAGAGGCGTCAGGTGGAACTTTTCGTAAACCGCCCACGACGAGAATAAAAAAAAATGACACGACTGTTATTGACTAAAAGTGATGAATTGCATAGGGTTGACAGCTTATGAATCATCAATTCTTTTATTATCGCAATGACACAGGTAAATTATAGATGAGAAATAGCTCGAATCAACGACTTCGTGATCCGCTACTGCGCCACCTTGTGGTGGCGTCCCCGCATTAATTCGATGCTATCGATCTTCATAAATCAGTCCCCACAAATTATTCGCATTAATTCCCGATGATTGAGTTGAATCAGATACCCAAAAAATTGGACTTTATTTTCAGACTCGTGATCTCATAGTGAGAATATAAAAGTGAGACTATAAAAAATCTCAAATTACGATTAACGAACGTGAAATTCAACTACATCACCAGTTTCTCATCACTCGGACATCAAGTGCAGCCAATAAACCCCGAAAGTTGGATTTTTTTCAAGTTCCCGTTTCTCAATGACTCAGACAGGCACACGTAAACACACCGCCACTCACTTTTATCATCTAGCGGCGCCCGGGGCGTCAAAAAAAAACAGTAAATAAACCGAGAAACAGAGAGAAATCCCGGCTTCCTTAAATATTCTGAATCACTGAAACAAAAAAAATGCTAGCATGCGGGAGTCTATTAGAATCCGATGAAACAGACAGATAATCGCTGTGAAAACGCGTGGGCAATGTACAGCGGTTTTGCTCGCGTTTAGATCAGGTTCTAATTTTAACGAGTGATCGGTATCCACCACGGTGGGAGGGAAAGGGGAAGGAAAAAAAGGAGGGGAGTACTGGAGATCGCTCTGTATCTCTAATACCATCGTGGAATTAGTTATTACGGGTCATTACAACGTCTCAATTGGGCTTTAACTCTATTGCCAATTAAATTAGCATATTATTTAGATATCGACACGGCTCCCACTGGACCAAAACCAGTATCCAATATATATATTTTGTATTTTTTCCACACCGATCTTTCTTTCCTCGCCTTAATTATTATTGAAAAATTTTGAAACCTCACGATGTTCGCTGTCACGTGCATGGGAGGATAGCCAACGGTGTCTGTAGCTCAAACTACATCGAATGCATGGGCGGTGAAGAGAGAGATAGTGATGTCATTTTGCTGCCCTGGGCGATACACCAGACTTGCCGCCAGCCAGTCTGCCTCGATCGGTTGGCCATCGAGATCGAGTTCCTCCAGGGGCTCCGAGCACAGCGACCTGAGGAATTATGACGAAAAAAAAAATTGATGATTAATCGGTGAAATGGGCTTTTCGCACCGCCACACTCACCGGCTATTTCAGATTTCACAAAATCGGCGAGGAGATATCGAGAAATCGGTTGTAACCGGTA
This sequence comes from Fopius arisanus, assembly GCF_000806365.1. Taxonomy (NCBI): domain Eukaryota; kingdom Metazoa; phylum Arthropoda; class Insecta; order Hymenoptera; family Braconidae; genus Fopius; species Fopius arisanus. The sequence continues at coordinate 178,652 of NW_011887843.1, forward strand.
AGAGTATCACTGGATAGTTTTGAGATTGTTAATTTCATTCAGTCACTGGTTGTTCCACAACGATAATGCGTTAACCATGAATAATTGTGTTTGCATCGACATGTGTCGACGTGATCGGCAAGCAGGAGGACTTGGTGTTTTTTTTATTCGTCGGTCTGGTGGTGCATTAATGGAGTTCCACGGGCGACGATACAATGCAAAGACGAGTGTGGGCGCATTAACCGAGATATGGGCCAACTAACCAGCGATCTGTTCTCTCACCCGGGAGATATCATTCGACTGAATAAAGAGAAACGAGAGAATCGATTGAATGGTTTCACGGTGAAAATATTTGCATCTTAATGTCAAGCATCAAGTATTGAATTTATTTGAGAGTGAGTGAATAAGGCGGGTGTAGATCGTGATCGAGTCCTTCCCTAAGTTCACGAGTCCTTTCACCCGGATATTGACCGTGCGCTGTTGTGACAAGCCTCGTGTCTCATGGCCCATTGTTAATTTGGCTCCGAAGAACCGGATCGTCATATTCAGTCTGGAAATAAGCCGTTAAGACACCCCGAGGTTTTAAAAAAATTACGCAATTGCAAGGAAAATTTTACTCCATAAATTGGCAGTCTGAGGGGAATGGAAATGTCTCCAAAATGGTATATTAAATTTATTCATTCCGCAGGATGAGAATGCAACCAACTGCGGCTGATTCCAATCAGATAATTAATTTTAATAATTGATCAAAAATGCGAGGTGAGGGGAGCCCCTGTGCAAATTTTTTACCCGAGAGGGCGCCGCAGTCGTTTTATTCTATTGATTGAATTTTCGATTCAAGGACTTTTAAGATCGATTTTTCAAGTCCGCAGATCCGAAAAATCGGCGATTGTTGCACCTGAGCCCCGAGGGGTTAAAAAAAAAATAAAAAACAATGACTTAACCCCAGACCACTCATCAAACCTTTATCGATGATTTCTCAACGCTGATTTAATGATCACTGACTCAAGCCTGTTCCAACGGGGGGTCAATCCACACACTGTGGGAGTCGATAGTTTGCCATTCGTCGATTGACATCTTCATGGCGTCCTTGAGGCAACGTTCCTCCGTTCAATTACGCCTCGATGTCCCTGTCGACAATAATTTCTCTCTCCACAGCCCAACGTGAAAGCACACACGTGGGCTAATGAACCCTGTGATTCACCGAGAAAGTTCTCCTCGAAATATATGGAGACGAGAAATTTATTGACATCCAAAAGTTCAAGACCATTAAATCCTTGATTTTTTCGACGAATTTTCAATTTCACTGCAACAATTGCCTGGACTTTATGTTCACGGGCGATTTGTTCAGTGTCTCTGAATTTTCGAGAACAAGGAAAATTTTCCTGGGGAAAATTATATCTCACATCCACCGGAGGGAGATCCTCCACCTTGACTCCGGAGAGTAGCCCCAGACAACGAAATAACCGTAGAACTCCCACACGCCGCGATCCCGAGGACACTCACTCGTTTTGCATTCACACCGGAGGGACTGAGAGTCCCAAAAAAAAAAATTGTCACAACCCGTTATTTTGCATACAACCCATGCAGTGACGGTTAATAATCTCCGGTGCAAATACAAAAACTGCAATATATTGTATTTGCACTCGAGCAATTACTGTCAATAAAATTAAACTCGATTATATTGTAAGGATTATTGTTATGCTGGCTTTTTACATTGTTGTACGTGACATTTTTATGGTCACCAAGAGTTAGTGGCTCTTTGTTGTAAATTTGTGATGTTGCTGGTGTATCGTATCCACCGACCCATGGTGGGCTAAAGCATCCACCGCAGCATCTCGTTTATTTTTATTTTTTCCACAAAAATTATCCATTAAATCATTCGGCCCAGAGAGTGCAATGTCTCTCGAAATATTGGGGTAATTAATAATCATTTTCCGGACAAAGAATTATTTTCACAAAATGCTGGAGTGGATAATCTCGGGGAGAGGTTGTTGTCACCGTGGCTTAAGGCGTCCTGGGGTGTGTGGGCGGGCAGACGGAGAGTTCAGTGTACAAACGAATCCTGTGGCTTCCAAATATCGTATGAGCACCTGAGTCTTTGTTGATACCTCTGCCCATTCCCCGAGAATGATAATTGAAAAAAAAAAAAATTGTTTCCATGCGGGGATCGAACCTATGACTAATTATCATCCGCGTTGGGCCTCACGCCCGCGCCAGACCTAGTCGTGACCTTTGCAGATCCTTGGTTGACCCTTCTCTGGCCCTGAATGACCTCCGCATGCCCTTCGTACAACCTCCACCCCCTTTTCTGCAATCCTCACGCAACAATGAAACAATTCCGCGTTAAACCCCGACAAAATTCGCGTATCTCCTCCAGAATTTGGCGTAAGCACCTGCGCAGTGTCTGAATCGCTTCCTTTTCCGGAGGAAAAACGACGCAAGGTGCTGGAAGTGAGCCATCACAACAAAGCGAGTAGATCCCCCAGTATTATCGTCTTATCACCGGAGTATCGTTTATCAATCTCGAGCTGCTGCGAGACGAAACAATAGCTTCTCGATCGAGCATTGACACGACCGATGGGCTCACCCATTGAGATTTGTAACACGAGAGGTATTAGAGATTCGCCACTTCCGGTGATAAACACCGATCGGATAAGCTCCCGCGGAAGTGTGACGTGAGTTCCCAAGTACATAGGTAAATAATAGATATGACTTACGACGTGACGAGGTAGCGGGTGCGTCGTAATTCGTAGAAGTGGACAATTTTTTTCGAACATTTTTATCAATTGAATGGGAATAGACGTCATCAGTAATCAATGAGTGATCTACATCCGTCGGGTTTATTGACGAACACGAGTGCAGGACAAATATCGGGGAGAGTCATCGATGGTGATATTATGAGTCCGATTAAAATTATTTCGGAGTTGTGCGCATGACGACGCCCGGATAAAATCAAATCATTCAAATAAAGAGACCATTTTCTTTTTTTTTTTTTCTAAAACCGGACACATCGTCAATCTGAGGACGACGTGGCGAGCTCGTTGCATTCGGAACGTATATCGAATTACCGGTGGACGCCCAGAGCGGTGTGCAGTTAACGCGTGGTAAGCTGGAACCCCCGCGACCGCAAAAAAAAAAGAGAGAAAAAAATGGTTAAAATAAAAGATGAAAGACGGGAGAGAAAAATGAGGAAAAAAAGTATGGACTCACGTGCGTGTGGCTAGCAGTGCTCACGGCACACCAGCGTATAATTCATCGGGGGATACCAACGCCTATTGGCTGCACGAATCGCTCCGGTGGAGTCTTTTTTTTTTGCCCGCCGTCAACGGAAGAAATTTTCCCCGCTCGTGCTACGTGTCAACGTGGACTTGTTTCTTTCACTGCTGAATCGAATTATCCACTCATTTTTATAATAAAAATTCTGGTCGATCCATCTGCGACGCCAGAGGCTTCCTTAATGACTCCCAATTAATTATTCGATTAATACTGTAATTATCTCGATTGAATTACGCACCGTGATTGCGCGGTGCGCGCGCCACATTCGAATTTCCCGCCTAGACAGATGGCGATGGGATCGGCGAATCAGCGATCAGGATTTCGACTCGAGCGAACTTCATTGTTGTGACTCTTTCTTAAATAGGAAAATTGGGTAAGAATTAGTGAATATTTCCTGGTAATTCACTTTTAATTAGAGATTTGCTGTCAAATTTTTTTGACAGTGTATGATAAATGGTGGAATCATCCCATTTTTTGGGTGATGGTCAGGGGAATATATTTCAGTTTAGCTTCGTGCCGACAACTCTCGATTCGTCGGATCTTTCGCTAAGTTCTTATAGTGTGGGCTCTACCCGCTGTAATTACATAGGGCCTCGCGGGTTGGCGAGAGCAACTCCCACTTAAACACTCGCCCGTAGTACTAAATATTAATGCGTATTTAAATAAACCGTCGGGATGAGAACAAAGACGTGGAGGGACTTGGCATGCGCCCCGAAATCGCTAACGAGGGGATTATTCTATCACTCCGATATCTCGCAAACTTCATAAAAATAATTGAACGTTCCCCAGATATTTCACTGAATGTACCATTTATTCCTCTCAGTCCCATAAAAATTCTCCGTTGTAAAACCGTTCTGCAGTTTTCACTTAATATTTTTCGACGTTCATTGTTTCGCTTGTGTTTGTCCCATTGAAAATTTAATTTTCCGCAATTTTCTTCGCTTCATTCCGCATCTGTTCACGGCGACACCAATCTCGGAGAGAATAAAATCCTCCGGTGGAGGGAGAAATCTCGGTTTCGTGCCAATGGACGCTGGTGAAAGCTAATTAGAAAAATTGCGATGAGTGGATTCAGCGGGGAGAAAAAAATTTCACAAAAATTACCATGAAAATGGCGCAAAAATTACGCGCGGAAACGTAAAGCGGATGTATCATGACAGTTATATAAAAAGTAGTAGTAAATTATTATCACCCATTTATTTTCTGTATCCAGAGGTTTTATCTACTGGATTTGAAATTTTAAGATTTTATTTACTCCACTCAGTCAATCCACTGATGAATAAATCGAAATTAATTCCCTGTCCATTATGTTGTACAAAATAATTAATGACAGAGTGGTACAGCGTAGAAAGTAATAGCAATTAGTGATGAAGTAAAAAAATTTATCTATTCGATTTCCATAAAATAGCTCTCAGTAAAACAGCTAGTGAGACACGATTTTAGCCTGAGGTATGCGGCCTCCCCCGGGTATATTCCTCCAGTCATTACCTTGCACGGGATCCCCTCCGATCGCGGAATTAATGAAGGAGCCACTGAATTGCCGATATTTCGCCCGTGGGCCGGTCTCAATATCCCTCACAACAAAAGCACGAAGAAAAAAATTGATAATCGATATCCAATATTCTCATCATCACATTTCAATTTAACCTTATCTTCATCAGTCTCTCGTGCCAACTGATGAGCGTCATCAGAGATACTTTGCATGAAATTTTTTTTCTGTTACGGCCATAGCTGCACAAATTGATGAATTGCATGAATAAATTCCCAAGAGGAAGAATTTTATCATTCGAAAAACATTTGTTTTTTAATTTTTTTTTCTGAATTCATGGAGCTGTTTGGTACAGGGACGCCACCGCCAGACGGCGCCGAGTGTAATCCCGATAATTTACCGATTTCCCCTCATTTTATTTACCCATAGCTGCGGGAAAAAAAATTCTCCAACTAAAAACGAATAAACCTCATTTCTCCCTCAATATCAATCTCCAGTAATGTCAATCGATAATACGAAACGAGCATTTACGTTTCACATTCTCTCTCGGTCGGAGTTGTGCAGCTAATTGGCTACATGATTTTCGCCCTTCGCAAGAGGCACGCAAGACACCGTCGAGCATTACACAAGAGACATACACACTGTCATCTTGATTGAGAGAAACTGAAAAATGAGATAAAACGACTCGCCGATGGGAGAACAAAAAAAATCATTTCTAATCCCCCGTGATGGCCGATCAACAATTAACAATGGAAGACAATTGAAATTATAAGAATTCCATCCAGAGGTACACGGTCTTCCTCTTATCCACAATTTTCCGGTAAAACAGGGACGGACAATCGTGATTTATGCTTACTCGGGGCGCTGATGCGCCAAGGTTATTTACGGCGACTTAATTGCATTTAATTCGTTCGTCGCAACTGTAAATCACCGAGTCGTTATTCTGCGCATGTGTGAAATTCATTGCGCGGGTCAGTGATGCGCCCGGAGGGTTCGATACGATGTAATTATAACTATCGACGACTTTATAAGGAGGGATGCGAGTCAGGATGAATGAGAGATGCAGAGACTATTGTAGAAATAGTGCTCGGAGGGTTTGGGAGGAGATGGAGACGCACGTGGGCGTCATTCTCATCAGATTTTTATCCAGCGACTTATGTTGCGAGGATTACCTACAGTTTCCATTTAAAATTTTTCCCGCCACAGGGCGATGACCGGCTGCGCCGCCCCGCGGTGGCGTCGCCATACTGATGTCCTCTGAACACTTCAACAGAACAATAATTTTTAATAGAAACGTCGGAACGCCGACGCCAAATACTTCTTTTAAGATTTTCTTCGAAAGCCATTGACTCTTTCACTTTTCTCTCACCGCCATAAATGGCTGAGCGCCAATACGGCTCTTCTGACATAATTCGCGACGAAATACCACGTCATTTTACATCGGGTGACGCCTCACCGCTCCGATGAACCACCAGGACATCGTCTCACCAAAACAAAATGCGATTAAATCGGTATTCCGCACGTGTTAATCCGCAAATGTGCATTGGAAACATCACTCGTGATCATAAACCACTTGGCAGCCCACGCGTGTGACTAGGGCCGATAAAATAGGCCATTAAAATTTAACGAGGGTGATAAAAAAAAAATTCAGTCAAAAATCGGTTGGGTGGAATTCACTTGATTCCTTCATTGTCACGACTCTTTGTCACGGAATTGGCCGGGGCATTGGGAAATCGGATAATCATTGCTCGGCATGGGTAACCGGATATGTAATGCGTGCATGGCAAGAAGGACACCAGGGCTCCGTCGATTTTTTTTTTCGAGATATATCGGAGGGGGACAGGGTATATCGAACGGTGGATCCCCGCGGCATCGGGTCATCGGCATTTTCGCAAATGCATTATGATAATTGTGAAATAATGAATTTATAATTTGCTGCAAATGATACATGATAGCCGCGGCCCCTCCGCGAAAATTATATGGCAGCGGCAAAACAATTTCTGTGTCTCTCTCCCGTGTGGGCTTCTTTCTTCCAGTGTATTGCGAACCTCTCGGTTGAGATCCACCGTTCGGTTTCTTTCATATATTTCCTCTTTTTGTATGGGTATATGTATTTCAACCGGTGGAATAATCATCGTGAGAAAATCGCGAAAAACGCAATGGTAAGGAGGTCGACCGGCTGGGGTAAAGGTGGATGTGAAAAATCGGTGATCCGAGATTGACATGACTCCAATTTTCTATTGAGAAAGCATTCACGTCGTCAGCCATTGGATGTGATAACGCGGGTACAGGGACGCCACCGCCAGGCGTCACCCCAATTCTCCGCCAATCGTATCCGCCTATCAGGTGAGACAAATTATGTTTTCAGCGAGTGCATGTCACCTGATAGAGCCCTGCAATCAAATCCAAAGTGGAAGGAGCACTCGATTATTAATACATACCATTACAGAGCCCCCGGAAAAATTCAATACGATTATCGGCCCCTTCACCCGAACCACTTTGGGCATTCTCTCGAATATTACGCGCCTGCCGACCGGTTCTGGATTAGATAAAACACATGAAGGCCATCATTTAACTTCCGTCGTAGCCACTCATGGGCATCTTCCAATTTAATCTCGATTTATTCCCGAAATCTTGGCCTCAGAAAATCGAACAATCGGTGCAAGGAACCCATTATTTGAGTCATCGATTCCGAATTCCAAATATTTCGCCCGTGGGAGAGGCAGCGGTTGGGGTAGAACACCTGTTTTCTCACCGTTCATGCGCCTAAATAATCGACAAACGAGATATAGAAAAGTGAGATAAGGAGCCGTAAAGGAGACCCCGAATTTTCGGCGTCGATGATGTCAGCCGATCGAATAGGTGTTGTGGCTCTACCGGACCGCTAATGTATGCGAGTGAGAGTCATCATGTCAGTTGGGACTATTTCATGGGAATCACGTAGAAATTATGGCTTCTGGTGACTCAATACATGATTTATCTGATTTATATGATTTATTTCTTCAATCGAGAGTGAAATAGTCATTGACAATCCAATTTACCGATATTACTAATGACTGTGTACCCAAATAAAATATCATCTCAGTCTTTCGAGAAAACTCTCATATCAAGATCAGCAAAATCTTGAAATTCGTTTGGATATATTTTTTTTCCAACGTTCGTGGCAAGTGAGTCACGAGTGTCTCAGATGTCTCGGCCCGGAGCCCGAGACTCCTTCACCATTCATCCGCGCGTATTTCATAATTCAAAACCCAACGAATCATCAATTACAAAAAGAGCCTCATCCAATCCCCGATATCCACACCTATAAATATGACATGCGATACGTGAATCTAGGTAGAATGTACCCCCTTGGACGTGTCACAACCGCCCGCGCACATCTGAACGGCAGAACCACTGTTTCCTGAAAGAGAAAGCCACTTCCTGATGACATAATTTCCCGTATCAAGGTGATATGAGACTGAATTCATCCAACGCAGCCAAGACCACTGGCATGTCCACAACCTACCCTATACTCCTCCGCGAGAATCGTCGTCTGGGTTTGGGCTGCCCTCAGCCATTTCCAGCCACGAACGCCTGCTACTTGAAACAATGAAACAATCTGACGTCATGATACACACATTCGAAGCCCATCTAAGGCACTGGTGTCACGTTACACGTGCAGTTGTGCAATCAATTCATTTTTAATATTAATCCAACCCCGGGCTCACCGCAGAAAAAAAATTTCAATCAAAAACCTCATCCGACAGTCGACCAAAAAATTATCGGACTGTCCAGCTACGATTGGCGCAATGCGATCTAATCCCGAATATTAATGCTCAGTCCAGGAAAATTTCGCAAATTGTTGCATCCGTTGGATTATAATTTCCAACGATTCGTCGGGATCTGAGCGTCGACTTGTTGCATTGAGAGAGCTCCAACGACTGTCCCCTCATTAGGGAACTGGACGTGGAAGGTAATTGATGCTTTCATAACCTGCCAGCATTCCCACCTGCGAATAGTTGGGTTTTTGCAGCAGTCTCGTTAGAGGTGACAATAAGTAGTTATCCATTTCCACGTACGCGATGCAACGAGTCCTCTTTAATGAGAGAATTGGTGGGTGTCACCTGGATGAATTGTCATCGATACCCATCACCTGTTCGATATCAATCAATTGATCGTGGATGAAAATAAAAATAAAAATTCACCGGAGATGATGGTGAGGAGGGCTGGAATTATAATGATTCAAGAATTTGAGCTTATTATTTTTATGTGATTATCTGGCTTACGTAATTTTATGTACTATACGTGCGAAACGTTAACAAATTAGCCGGTGTGATGGTGCGTGTGTTACTGTCGGCGGGAGCGCACTAATCACGCTCTTGATTGCAGGGGAGTGCAACTCGTCCGACAGATAATATTCACGTAATTGGTTCAGCCCCTGTCAACCTGTCTCGGCATCAACGCACGACATCTTAACCCGTAAACACATCGCCCAAGTGTTGTTTTATACATTGACCACCGCATTTTATACCTGTCCGCACAAATCACGCTCCATTTTTCGCAAAATCCATCGATCCTTCTGCGAAACGAAAAACTGCACGTGAGGTTATGTTGCTGGTTTGCTTTTGGAGAGAAAAAAAAAGGATGTAAAAAAAAAATTGCCATCGACCAGGACATGCATCCACTTGGAGAGCAATTTTCGTGGATAATTCTATCGAGTGGATAAAATTGTTGATAAATATGAAATAAATCGGTGGAAAAATCGGATGTGTCAATTTCTTCGAAATTATTTTGAGACGCAGATGGGCGCGACTGCTATCCGTGGAGTTGGTCTCGAAGGTCGTCTTCATTTCCGCGGTATATCCCGTGGGAACACGTGGAGTTGACCCTGAAGTGGTTGTGCCCTCTGTAACAAAGGACGACCCGATCCTGTGGCCGATCCGAAAGAGGCCCGCGGAGAAAGGATCTATTCTTCTCACCGAGGAAAAGATGTATTTATTTGAGTGTCGCCGGGGTTCACTATTTTTTTTTCTCTCTCTCACGAGATGGGTAAAAGAATGCATTTGTCCATTCAATGCAACAGCTCGTTAGAGGAAAATTTAGGTCCGGTGAGGTCTCACTCACCTTTTCCAATAAATTTTACTGGCGACCGGATGTTTTTCTTCGGAATTCTTTCACTCGATAGTCTCCTTTGACATCAGCTAGTTAAAACTGATGTCTCAATTGGGAATTTACAGGACATAATCCAATAAATATAAATAATTACGACAGGACAGGAGCTGTGGGTGTATTAATTAATTAATCTAATTATTCGCGGGAAGTGAATTATGCTGTTCAATGAGTAGATTAATTTTTTTAATTTTTTAAATTTTTGCTTTGGGCAATAATAAGTTATAGCGGGTCGATAGTTTTGTGGGAAAAAAAAAAGGAAAAAATGACGACTGAGATCCCCAAATGCAACAATGGCACGGGGGTCTCGGCGCCGCGGGACGCCCCCAGGAATCCGAAGAGATTTGCTCCGGGATAGAGTTTGACAGCGCGATTGCGCCGACGCACACACAAACCCCGAGAGAACTTTTCGCTGCCACCGCCATCAGATAAACCAACGGGGATGGGGATGGGGATGGGGATGGTGGTACACACCGTTTGAGAAACCGACGCCCCCTGACGGCGAGCGAATTCGCACGCATCCACTGTATTCCAAAGTCGTTTGTATCCAAAAAAAAAAAGGGAGAGGAGAATAAATAAAATACAAAGAGAAAAATTCACTTCCCTCTGCGACACATTCATTATTTTTTTCCCTTTTTATTTTTCAGACGAAAAAATAGGGGACGAAATGGAGAGGGGGATTTATAGGATTTTTTGGGACTAGTCGCACGTCAGAAATTTTAGACTCGGAGGTAGTCCCAATATTTGGACGATCTCTGACGGTTATGGCGGTAATCCGAGGTGCCAAGTGTCACGTGAATGATTATTCTGAAATGAAAAACCTCGAGGGGGACTGGGGGGCGGTGGGACAACTTTGAATTAATTAATTGAGATTACAGCGCGACCGGATTTGTATGATATTCATAATTTTTTTGGTGGGGAGAACCAGTTCTTCAGCGATTCCACTAATCTTTGGGGCCAGGGGCTAAATAAAAATTTTTTCAAGTTAAATTTATTCTAATACAAATTTTTTCTCCGGTACAAAATTGTCACAAAGCGCTAATTACTCCAAAAAATAGGACATGAATTTCGCGAGACACTAGAAAATTCTCCCATACAAAAATATCCCACCCCAAAAATAATTAATAAATTAATTTAATTAATCCCATTCCCATCGCAAAATTTAGGACGACGTGAAAATGCCGTGTCTTTTGCAAAAATTTTTCCTTTTTTTTTCCAGTAAAAAGCGTCGAAAATGAAATTAAATTCCGGTAGATAAATAAAATAGAAATTGTCACCATATACAGGCGCGAATAATAGAACAGCTCAAGTATAATTGACAAAGTCATGCAATCGGAATGTACCTCCGATAAAATCTAATCGACGAGTAGTTGTAGGCCTGCCGGCGCCAAGGGCCAGCTCATCGCCTGCGATTATCGATCTCTCTCACTCGCGAATTTCGTGAAATGACGTCACCATTCCCCGAATGACATCCTCGGAAATATATCCATCAATATCCAACAATCAACAGATAATCATTCACATTTATCTGATATGAATTAAAATAGGTTATGATGCACCGAGTGCAGGGACGCCACCGGTTGGTGGCGCGATCACAGCTGACGGCTATATAAACGAAACAATTAATAACCCGTTGAGATAATTTTTTATCGATTTGTCACCGGCGATGACACCACTAAACGGATAGACCAAATAAACTGAATAAACCAGTGCAATAATAATTTCAACTCTGGATAGACCTGCGAGACTGTGCGATTGGCTGTCGTGCCCAGACGCCCACACGTTGCACAGTTACACGGGTACAACTACCCATGCGGAGTTCATTCATAGTTCCACTCATAGTCTAGTCATTCATTAATACCCGAGTGAGTTGGTCTCCGCGAGTTTATTCCCTCGCGTGCGCCACCGACTGACCCGATTACCGATATTCATTCACCCCCTGACCATTCGGAGAATAACCCCCAAGCGATCGGAGGACCACCAGAGAATGCGAACAGGTGAGTTTTTAAAAAATATAAACAATTTGAGGTATCGAAATGATAATGATCGTTAATGCGGTGTCATCGATTTTTTTTTGGGCGTTGACAACTCGTTTTATCGGTATACCACCTGATGATCTACACCTCAACGGATTTGCGCTACTGATTAAATGACACTTTGTCAGCTCGAGATAGTGTGCCGATATTTGGATGTTATGTCAGTGAGTTTTGTTATGAATTCGATGATTTGTGGAGTTGCGCTGTCAGTGACTCCGTGTGATTCGCAGTGTTTACCGAGAAAATCGTTATCTGTATGAATCATGTGGCACTTGATTGCGATAAATAAAACATGATGTACCGGTAATTTGTTGATCCACCGAAAATAGAAGTGAAAAGTAAAATTCACCTGATGTTGACTAACCGATCAGGTTTGAGATACGGAGAAAAAATATTTCCCCGATCGGAAAATTTTATCACGATATTTTATCACAACCATAGTTTCAAGTTTTGAGTAAATTATTTTGAGGATTAAATCCACCGAGGCGTGAATGAAATCTCTCATATTTTCCTCAACCGATCCAAATCTCTCGATCTTCCTGTTGTTATTGTTCAACCGATAAAAATTCTTCCGGTGCATTACATAAAGGTCTTGCGCGGTGAAGCACTGGGAAATCCCTCGGAAAACCGATGACTAACGATAATGTACCCATTATCACAAAATGTTTTTTTAATGATTGGGTATCGCGGGCACTTGCCCTAGACGAACCGGCGAATTTCACAGAAAATAAATGGGTGTCGGTGCGATCGATGCCAGTGACTCATAAAATTACTGCACCTTGAGGATTTCGGTGTACATAAGACGAATACAAATGCCGAGGAGAGTAAAAATTGAAATACGGAGTACACACCCGCAAGAGATGGATAGTTAATTAACGCCGTGACACGGTAATTGGTGAGGTGGTTCGATCCTTTGGGAGGGAATGCATACGTCGAGAACGACGTGGGGTTAAGTGGCTTTCGCACGCGTCATTAAATTGAATGTCTGGATGGCGGGAGAGGATCGTCCGAACCATTTAAAGTCACCTAAAAATCTGGTTCTTATCGTGCTACATTTACACCGCGTCATCGGTCTTATCTGTGACGTTTTTGTGATTGTTATGACAATTACTAATATACTGTAACCTTCATTCGAGGAACTATAGTGTCGACGTAGTTTTTCTTCGGGTCCCAAAACCGTCCCAATTTACGATCGTAAATATCTCACTTCAAACTTAAATAAAACTGTCCCAAATAAATGTTTAACGAGTAATTTGACGAGGCACTTGCATAGAGACTTGTCGTAAAGGCGTATCAATTTAATACATTTTCAGAATTAGTGAGAAAATCTTATCCCGCAATATTTGAATCATTCCGTGGTGCACCAATGGTTGTAAAATACTGGCCTGATTGAGGGGTCATTAGGAGCCTTAAGTATAATGTTTTCGAATCCGTGGAATATACACGAGATACGCCGTGTAACGAACCATTGCCTTGAGTACAACTTAAACATTGTACATAAGCAACATCACGTAGCACCGTGAAAAATTGTTAAGTTGAATTACTGACACCGATTGCAATAGTCATGGGTATGCCTGGTATGTGAAATGACAGGAGCACTAGCAAATACACCTCGACAATTACTCGAGTTATGTCTTTTTTTTTAATTCACCTGATTATCATCGACGTCTGTAGCAACGAGGGAATAACAAAGACCTCTAGAGATGTAAGACGTCGAACCGTTACGACACAAATCGGTATTAACGTTCTAAAGCAATGTCTTAATATTGAGGCGTCTCAATAGTGGATTGAAGTACCTCAAAAATGTCTCAAGGGCCTTAAATTTTGGGACGTCTCAAAAAGTGGATTAAAGTCGCTCAGTTGAATGATAGATGAAAACAAGTATGAGATGTCGTTGTTCGCGTTTAATGACACGTGTAATGAAATTCGCTTGTTCCCCCCTCCTCGGGGGGTCGGACACTTCTCCCCTGACTCTCGCAAATCCCCACACAAGCGCGATATCGAGCGCGCGCGCGGTGAGGGTGGCATCGAGGCTGAGAGAGACCTGCAAGAGGTGCCCCGGTTGCCTTCGAGTCGACAAAACGGGTAGGGGGAAAAAAAAAGGTGGCTGGAGGAGCCCCGGAGAGTGCGGAAAGAAGGGAGAGGAAGGAGGTGGAACCGAGGCGGTGAGTGAGTAGTGAGGTCCGCACAAGTGAGTAACTGGGAGTCGCCACGGGACCCTCTCAGTCACCACGAGATCGGCAAACCGAATGGTCAGACGTGTCGTATCGTGTCAATGTACAAATAGCCGTTTTTTTATCAATCTCCAATAGAATATATATTTCCCCAATCTTTATCCATCATTTTGTGTATGAAAATCGGTTGAGATCGGTGAAAATCGGCGAGTGACGATCTTCCAAATACGAAATAAATGGACGAGACATTCGTGTGATTTCAGTCAATAACTTTGTGCAGAAAATCGATCGAGATCGGTAATAAATCGGCCGGTGAAAATTGACGGGTATTCGATTGATTGAATAGGACATCCAACCGGTGTCAGTAGATGCTCCTAGTGCTTGAAATTCCCTCGAGATCGGTAATAATTCGACAGGTGAACATTATTCGTTGAATTTGGAACATTTTTTAAATCGCAAACGATCGTTCGGTGATTAAAAATCGGTTGATATCGACAAAAAATATTGGCGTAAGATTTTTCGGTGAAAATAATTGATAATGGGAGCTAAGCGTTTGATACGTCATGCCGACGGCGATTTGCCGAGCCCCACGCGATTAGATATTGATCATTGATGCGTTACCATATCTGTTGGTGAAGAATCGGTAAATCCTGAGAATTCGGTGATTAGACCCTGAATTTTGATTGATCGTCGACGTCTCGGGGTAAATCAAGTGCGCGAGTGGATGCTAGAACGTGGTGGTGTCATTCGGAGAAGACGGCGACACTCCAGACACTGGAAAAAGAGGAAGAGATGATCTACGGTCTGCTGGTGGCCGGTGTTATCGCCCTCGCCACAATAAGGCGGTGTGTGTACATTGCTGAATTTTATACTTCGATTATAGTTACTCTGTCACTGCAAAAATTCACGTCTCAATTTCATTCTCAAATTAAGCCGTATCAATTCACCGCGGCTTAAGGGCCTTAATTTGAGACAGTATTTCGACCCGATCAATAGCATGCATCAAGTGCCTACAAATTGCCATGTTGCTCAAAATTTAAACTACAAATTGAATTGAAAATTGTCCTATAAATATTCTGAGATTGTCTCCAATTTATTAATTCTCACGTCCTAAATGTCTTAAAATTGACCTAGAATCTCTTTAATTTCACTTAACCTCAAGACATCAGTTTTTGCAGTGATTTATCTCAAACTTCATCAGGCAAAATGAACTCCTCACATTCCAAAATCTCCGTCTTAATTACGGGTCCTAAAAACGGCCAAAAGTCGTAAACAATTTCGGCCCGCCCATTGTCCCCTCGTTGCTCTCCATTAAAAAATGACCCAACTAAAATAAAAAAGTCCCCCAAAACTCAATAGAAAAATCGCTGGATAATCCCATTTTATATCTCAAACGTCAATCACCAGCGAATCAATAAAAAAAAAGTAGGACCATTTTATGACTAAGCGATAACCGAATCCGTCATCAAAGCCGTATCTCCCCAACGCCTAGACCACCGCGATCTGTGTTTATTTGGCTTCTCGGGAATGTTTCGACGACATGAAATAGATGGATCATCCATGAAATTTAATCCTCCCAATTTGAACGGTCTAAAAAATAAAAAAAAAAAATGGTTATTTACATACTTGACATTTCCAAACCACCTGTTATCTCCGAATTTGAGAAGGTGCTATATAGATAGGGTATGGCTGTCACTGTTGTCACGGGACACACACGATTGTTTGCACGAAACAACGGTTGGAGTGAGGATACCCTGGAGGATACGAAATGAACACATTGGGAGGGATCAAGGGCCCTAGTGTCCTGACTCTCTCAGGAGGGCCGTCGCCGCGGCGCGTCACAACATCACATTTACAAAAGCGTGGGTAAACACATTTCAAAGACCGACCAGTTTTATTTATCAAATACGAATGAGCGAGTCCCTCAATGACTTCTCTCAAATCTCCAGATAACGATATGACACGATCGCGGGGATTTAAATTAAAATATTTTCATAAATCTCTTTGATCTACTGCATTCGACATCTTGTCTGTCATATTCCAAAATATCCGTCTGACACGCCTCCCGTCCTTATCAGTAAAAAAATCCACCGATGTATCAATTCATGAGTCACCAATTGCCGATTATCAAACCGATCGCGATCTATCTATTGTATGTCCAATTAATTACTCTCATCACACAAATCGATGAAGTGCCAACGGATTAATTCTCAAGGGAATGTTAATATTTTGGATTATACTCTCCAAATAAACCAAGAAATTATGCATCATTTTGAGGTGAAATTTGAGAGGATAAAAATTAGGGGTTAAAAAAACGGACTAAACGAGGTCTGAGACGTGCGTGCGAGTTGTTCACTAATACACCAGTCGCATGACGTATGTGCATGATTTTCACTCGTTCCTCGGGAGAGGAAGAGAAAAAAAAAATATAGAGAAAGAATAAAAGTTGGAAAAAAAAGGAGAGATCGAGGGATCTACGCAGCGGGTGGTGGGGGTGGGGCAGTGGCATAGGAAACAGAGGGGCTCTATGGTTTTTTTTATTTTTTTTTTATTTAAAAGACAGCTCTATGGTGAACCCTCTTTAAGCCACGGTCCTGTGATATATTCCGACGCGTCCGTCGGAAAACCAATGGATCCCAACAAATAGGCGAGATCTCTGATTGAGACCAGAGAATTGTTAACTATTTACTCGGGGTCACTGGGCCCCACTCTACCGTGAAATAAAAATATTCTCATGAATAATGGAGAGTCGATCTCAAATCTGACGATTTTATTACCGGTATGAAGTTTCACGCCGTGCAAAATATAGTTGAGTATTTCTACGCTTTTATCTAGTATTTTTATTTCAGTCTTAATTGTTCCAATTTGTGACACCAATCACTTGATTTCATAACCGGAATTGTAGTTTCACCCTGAATGAAACAGAGCGAACTGATACTAAACTGAATAATACCGAGAAATTTCTCTTTTCCCATTGTGAAATAATTGTATTCACCGCGGAAGACCTTGGAAATGATCTTTAATTGTCGAAGGGTGTGAAAAAAAAAAGTCGTAAACACCTGGCACTGAGCCTGTCATTAAATTACTTCCAGCAACAAAAACACTGCATACCGTTTTTAAGTCGTTATGGCAGTGAGAAAAAAATTATCCCACGACAGATAACAAAGTAATGCCACTCGATTGGTCATTGGACGTATCAGCGATTGAAATTTTTCATGCACCAACGGGTCTTTATATCATCGAATCGGCAGTGGCGCGGGGTTTGGATTACGTTATGGAACAAGTCGTTTATGATTTTCACTCAGTGGACAATCAGTCACTCGACACATTTGAGATACGTTAATCGGTTTAATGGTGAACCCAACAGCGATGGCAGAGTATGTGGGTTACGCCTTCTTGCAATGAAGGACGATTTGTGTGGGCACGTGGGGGTTGAGGATACTGATTACTTCGATTTGTCGTGTGTCATCCTGATTATTTTTATTCAATAATTAATATCAATTACCAACGTTTCACGGAGATCGTTAAAGTGAATTGATGATTTGCGGGATTTATCCCGGAGGAGAAATTCCGGTTTCGCTCCGTTCAACTTTTTCCTTCAATTATCGAAAATTGTTTATTATAAAACACTTGGCGACGGATGAATGGAGATAGCATAAAGTCACTTGAAAAAAAAAAAATAAGTCTCCTCTCTGAGGCCCATTGTTTCACCGGTGCGCATCCAATCATAAGTGTCTCCATTCATGCCCCACACAATCCCATATCCGTATTCATGAATCAACTCCGCACAATTGACAATTTCCAACGAAAAATGTAATTTTTATTATTACACATTTTTTTTTTTCCTTTTTCGTAATTACCGAGTGTCTGCGGTCGAAGTTGAAACGTCGGCAATAGGTGCCGACGTTTCACGAAGGCGTTACGGAAATGTGTAATGTATTGTAAAAAATCCTGTGCGTACGCGACGCGTAGCCACAAGGCACTGTAATTGCTACGGTAGGCGGTTGTAGGACAGGGATTTTTGAGTGGAGGAAGGGAGGACAGAGCCGAGGGCATCGTAAAGCCGGCCGTGTAATTTAAACATTGCCTCACTTTCTGTACGCACACGAGAGCATGAGATTGTGTTGAAACCGCCCGCAATGCCATCCCTCTTTTTTTTATGGATTTTACCAGTGTCGAGTTCTATCATTTGAAAAATTAAAATAAAATATCCGTTGTGCACACTTTTATTTTATTACACATCTCCTTTTTTTTCCTTACGACTATTAGCCATGAATTTCTCCCAAATCAGAGGTGCCGTCCGATGGCGCCGTGGGTAAATCCTTTCAACAGAAATTGAAATGGCGGATTAAAATAGTCTTAATTAAAATCAGCAATTGACAAGGTTTAATCCTAATCCTGATGATCAATTTGACCGTCGGAACTCCCAGAGCTACAGGCGTTCATTCATGCCTCGATATATTTGTTGTTATCCATTCTCATACATGATACACCCTCGGTGATAAACAGCAATCGATAATGCCCCACCGACGCGTGTCCACGCCAGGTGCTATTATCCTATAAAACCCGGGGGATAAATAACCAGCAATTGAACCCACGATCGAAACGCACATATATCGATCACTGTGATCGGCAAAATCTTTAGTGCGAGGGTGGACAAACAACCGATTATCTCCGAGACATTCAATTGTGAGGGCAAAAATTCCACCGTCGCTTTTTTTTTATTGACTTCTCTTCCTCTCGATAAGTCTCACGTCATGTCCACACGGGTTTTGTTTGCTGTCCTCGATCTCTTTGTCGAATAATCCGCCGCTGAAAAAAATATTGAAAATAAATGTTTTCACATAGAAATTAAAACGAGTACGTAATAATAATGCACGATATTTTTGGAGAGTTAGATTTAATGGATAAATCGGTGGAATGAAATGGGAGACGATAAATATTGCCAGGTAAAAATCACCTTGAATCAATACCGATTATTACCCATTGGCTATTCAATCGTGGGTGGAGTAGTTTCACGGAATTGTGCCTGACCACCGACAACTTTGATTCACTGCGATTGTTCGGTTTGTGTACACGAGCGCAAGTCAAGTTCAATGATCGGTGGCGGTGCGCGCGCGACAGCCACCAGTTGCTTGTGTTTTGAATTACCACATTCAAGGCCTGACCCCCTGATCTTTACAATTCCCTGTCAATAAGAGCCGCGTAAAACAATTTGCGTGAAATTTATCAGCTGTCAAATAAATCATCGATGGTGATTAAATTATGCCCAGTGTACGAGTGGTTTTCACGAGGTATTAAAGAGTGGTTAATAGCTTCGATAGGTTGCAACTCCGTTATTATAATTCTTGAATTGTCACCTCTCGATATAAACGCTGTATGACATCAGGCGCAAAAGACTGGTATAAATGACATCAGTTGATCCATATCGTCAGTGACTTACAACAGTAAATTACATGGTACATCGTGTACAAGATTGAACACGTAATAATACCTCGACAGCTGGGGGGACAGCTGGTGGGTTGTAGGTGGCTTAATTTAAGACGGGCCAGTGTCAAGTCTTATTCCGTATCGTCAATATGATTGTCTATGATTTCAATCCACTCTGTTGAAGGCTCATTCGATTCCAAGTGTCTTAAGCCTTGAGACTCAGCGTGGCTTAATTTAAGACGTTAACCTCACGAGGGGCTTAGGCTGCAGAGAGCGTGTCCATCGAATGTTTCATCATTTTTGTTCCCTTATTTTCAATTTTTGTACTTTTTCTGCGTGGGGAAGGACGAAGATTGTTGGTTTTGCGTTTGCGCTGTGGAATAGGGGCCCCGAGGGCCCAGAGCGGGAGCGCATTATTCTGGGAACGGGTCCGGGGTCGGGCCTCACCGGGAGCGGTGATTGCGTGGTGATTAGACCTCCACCTTCGCTTCCTTCGTTTCGTCAGTCGAGCCATTGCTCTCCAGAGGGAAAAGGGCCCAACAGCATAAACGATCGTTTTCAGTGGAAAAAAAATCATGTCCCAAAGTCGTCTTAATTAAGACCTCAATCAATTCTCATTAACCTCATGATCAATTCCAAATATTAATTACATTCTCGATATCCCGCATCTCTCGAATGTCCCATATTGTCCCAACGTCTTAAATGGCTTAAATATCGTGACTTCTAAATTATTTCAAATACTTCGATTTAATCCTGCATTACAGAGACAACGCGCGATGTCCTCGAGGGTCATTTTTCAGTAAATATTGCAGCATTGTCGCCGGGGAAAGCACAAAAACCCGCTGTACAAACAACCGAGAAACAACCGTGCTCTCTACCATCGAGGACACTTTAAGACGAATATACTTATCTACAAGAACATCGTTTCATTCAAACATATGTTTGTGGCTGTCTAGTCTCTGGGCCATTTTACAACTCCTTCATTCTTCAATAAATTCTCTTGAATTTCAAAACGAATGATAATAATTTATAATAAAATAATTAATTCCTTCAGAGATAAAGATCCCTGGAGTGTCCCAAATTGCTCGATAATACGTAATACCTCGATATTTTTATTCGCATGTGTTGGTTTGATATATTTTTTGATGTCGGAGGTGAGTTTATGGCAGAATCGATGTCTTAAATCTCTCCCTCGTTTAATTCCACCACTTGCTCAATAAACTTATGTCCTGTTTTGCCCACAAATCAGTGGGACGCGTGCTGAATCCTCCTCCAATGCAATATCTCACCGAACAATTCTCCATTCACCTCTTTATCATCGAAGAATACGCGCGACACGAGTGCACATCCACACGGTGCATTACCCACTCCAACTCTGCATTCTTTCAAAGCCAATGCATGAGGCAAATTACAACGGTGTCCGTAGGACGCTGGCATTAGTTACTGGCGCATGAAAATGTTAATGTAAACTTGAATAATTGAGTGAATGCTGAGGTAGGGGCGTCAGTGCTTTCTCCACTGGCTTCGACCACGCGGAAGATCTGTCTCTTCTCGTTCCCTCCTCACTCCAAAAACCCAAAATCGAGGAGAGAAAATAAAAAAAAAAACTCCAACAAAAAATAAACCACCGAAAATATGGAGAGGAAAAAATAAATAAAATCGATATGTCCTAGTCGGTCGTTAAAGTCGCCGGCGGATGTTCCAGACAGATTAGTAGACGCGCGCAGAACATTTGCATTTTGCGTCTGCGGGTATCCGAAAATCGAATACAGGAGAACCCACCTATAAACTGCGGCGACGCCAACTGGAGGTGGAGGGATGTTGATGTTGGAACCCTTCATATACCTGCAAAACCGCTGCCTCTGTGAATTAACGGAGACGCGGGTTGTACGAGGGATAGGGATACGATATTCGCTCACCCGTACACCGGGGCGCTATAGTTGTTTCACCGTGTTTTGCCCGATGTATAACACCTCCTGCCCACACCGATCTATCTTGTGAACAATCGGCTGGCGTAAAACGCGTCTTAACTCACGATTCACCACTGGGATTACGATTTTAGGACACTTTTAAGACGTGTCACACGCACTGATGAGTCATTTTGAGCACTTGATTTCAACTGCGTAGGTTTTTATTGGTGGTACCAATTAACATGCGATATTTTCATAAATTATATCCAATCAGAGGATTAACGACTTCCGTGGATAATAATTTAATGGATCGGATTGGGGGAAAAAATTGGAGTCAATCCGGGCGAACGAATTTTACCGAGGAAGTGGTTGACCATTGGAGGAAGTTGCCCGCCGGGGCATTTAATTGCACAATAAATCGTGATTCTCCGATTTGCAACCTATTTCCTACTGCGGGGGCGGTTTCATCGCGGATAAGCGTGGGTTATGCTCGGAGGATTTTAGTTTATACATGCAGCCAATACCCACACGTGAATGAAATTCTGCCGGGTGTGAAAGTCGGAAGAAGCACCGGTGTTATTCCCTTTGCCGTGCGTGGCGCCGCCTCTTGCTTCATTTTCAATAAAAAAATTGGGAAATTTATTCCGTTATTAAACGATCCGCTATTTCCCATCCAAATAATGCATTCGATTTCTTCTAGCTCTTTCAATTACCATTGACTAGTGCACCACCTGGTGATGGCGTCGGTGTACTGAAGTGATTATAACCTCGATTTTTTTCATTCCTCCGATTTTTTAAGCGAGAATTTATTGAATAGACCCAAGAGAGATTGAAAGATTGACTCTTTGTAATTATGTCTTATGAGCCGTGAGTAACGAGATTACAGCCGCCATATCTCGATTCATGCGGATTACATCGATCTTCACAAATATTTTTTTATCTCCCTTGAAGTGCCGGAGAACTTGTGAACGACTTGCCCACAGGTACAACCCTATCAGCATCAGGGGAATTTATAAAACCGTGTTGTGATGACATAAAGATACAGAAATATCGCGAGTAAGGCCCTAATTTATGCGCACGCACACCCCCATGCTTGCGAAATCGGGGTACAGAGTACCGTAATTTCGGTACCGCAAAATGATAATTATTCATAAGAAAATAACGTTACGCCCCATTTCACGGACATAAACGCAATTTCTATCTTCAGTAAAATCAGAAATACCAATGATAATTAATTGTTGTCTCTGTGTGTTGCAGATCCGGTAGCACAAACGGCTACCCTGACGAGCCTGGCATTATTCCTGAGCTCTGGATTGAGTGGTGTCACAACTGTTCCCCAATACGGCTTGAATTTTGCCGATATTCAGACAAATCCGATGGAACCTTGGGAGCAACCCTGCGGAACTCCTCTAGGGGCAGCCCTAAAAAGGTCACCTCAAAGGCACAGCGTTCATCGCGCCCTCAAACGAGTGCGAACGCAACTTCGAGTAGCTCAGAATCATTTCAGAAAAGATCTTAAAGACGTTCATGATATTTATTCCAAGGTAAACCGATACCTCTGTATGAAAAATTTAAAACAATTTTAGGCCCCAAATCGGGGCCCGAGGATTCATCACAAAATACTTCCACGATACGAACCCATCATTTTTTTTTATATAAGATAATTAAATCGTGGAGTTGAGCGGTCGGATAAAATCCTATTATTTTGAAAACAATTGGCCAGTCTCTCGGCACCTTATGGCGCCTGAAAAAAAATGTCAACTGAGATATTGTTTAGTCTATATACCATGCAAGTCAAGCAGTTGCGCCGCATGCTGCGCATTTCCACGCGTATCTATTACAAAAGCTTCTCCATTACCCCATGATTCAACACTCCACCTGATGACTTATTAAACAAGCATTGTCCCTCGGAATTCCTCTCATTGTTCGGAATTGTTGACAGTGGGTTATCCCATCGAATGTTCAGCCACTGAAATAATAATAAAGAGCGACAGCAGAAAAATGACAATCCCCCCGAAAAATGGTAATAATTGCAGGATTTATCAGCGTCAAATTGACTTCGCAGGTTTATAAAGTACTCAAGGGTCAGTACCACATGACATGGCTACCGAAAAATCAGCTGGAGTGGTACCACAGTGAATTGTGGTGCAAGGAGAAGAGCAAAAAGGCAGAGCATGCACTGCCCAGACTTCATGATGCACTTCAGAGATTCGCTATTACGTTTCATTCACTCAGGGAATTTCAATTGAAGTCTAATATCGATGTGGACCGAACGATCAATAGGCGGAATGATATTATCGTGGGAATGCAGAACGAAGTGTTGCGGGTGGGTTACTCTTTCGGAGATATTGCGAAGAGAAAAATGAGAATTCAGATGGAATTTGGATAAAAAAAAATGAAATCGGAATATTTTTTCCAAATTTTCAAATAATTTCGGGGAAACTTTTCAGAATTTTTTTTTTATGAAAAAAAAAAATCGGAAAACAAAACATTTTGTTTCTCGGAAAGGTTTTGAAAAGTTTTTCAAAAATTTGAGTAGGAATATTTTTTTTATCATTTAGATGGCGTATTTTTTGAGAATATTAAAAAATCAAAAAGTATGAAAACAACAGTATAATTTAAAAAAAAATGTATATTCGTAAAAATTTCTAGAAAATGATTAAAAAAATTTTCAAAACATTTCGCAGAAATAAAATTGTTTTATTTCCCAATATTGTCTTTTTTTATTTTTTTTTAATTTGGAGAAAATATTCCCATTACATTTTTTTTTTACCCGGGTGTTTAATAGCATTTCTGTTGTTCTGGTGTTTAATTAATTTATGGTCCTTTCCAGATGCTCTGCGAAGTTGAAACGGCTATACTAAATCTCGGTCTTCAGCTACCTGTGGTTCACAAATCGAAGATTGTCACGGAAAGTCCGGATTGGGCGACCGAGGGCGATCTTACACTCATGCTTATTCAGGACTGGGGTGTCCTTCGACTTTATCAAGCTTTCTTAAACGACTGGACCCGTGCATTCCGCAATGCAACAGCCACCGGACCGGGTACATGCGATCCAAACACTGTTAAGCCACTGTCCGCTTACCGGCCGAAGCCCAAAAACCCCAAGAAAATAATGCGAATGAAAAAGAGGCCGAATCACGAGAGAAAGAAAAATCCCAATGGTCAATTCAGAAAGGAGAACAGCGTCGGGCCCAATGGTGAACTAATTCAGGCCCGACGACGTGGCATGCGGCGACGGCTCATGAGAAATCGGCGACGGAAAATCGGCCAGTGAATATTATTCCGACGGAATTCATCGGCCGATCTTTATTTTTATTAAGACGACCTTTTGACGACTCGCGGGGGAAAATCATCAGTTATTTATTCCATTTTTCATGTTCATCTTGAGGAGTTTCGATGCTCAAAATGTATTTGACGATTTGATTTTTTTTAAGATGTCAGTTATTACAGGACACGTCGATCTAATCCTGAATTTTCAAAGAACTTAATAACCAGGGTATCCACACTATCCATGGACTTGAAACCAGTATTATAAAAATGCTATTTAAGATTTAATAAGCAGTATTACAGGGGAGATGATGCATTCAGTGAATAAATATTCGGACAATTATTTCATTGTAAAATACTTAACGCAGTGAGTGTTTAACTCTCGTGTGACTTTGCGGGTAATTCCACGTTCCATAAACAACTGCTCGGATGAAATAGGAAAATTATTTATTTGTTCTAGCTTTAACGCGCGATACAGACGAGCTTAAAGTTATTAGCTGTGATATTGTCAACGTAAGATTTTGGATGAATGTTTATATGATCTTGAATTTATTCGAGAGTCAATGAATTTTTCCAATTTATCGTTATTGATTTATTGATTTTTGTGGAATCTCGGCGGGTCTCGCTAATATTTTTCATTGAAATTTCATCGAGTCAGAAATATTTGCGTATTCATCGACTGATAAGACATTCCGTTGACGAAACGCTATCGATTATCCGCGACTATTTTAACGTCCGGATAAAATTCTATCATTAATATTTCCATTTTCTACTCGCGAATGAAAATAGAATAATTTTTCAATTTATTGTAATGTTTTTTTTACGGATAGTGTATTTATTGGGCATACATATACTTATTTGTATTATGATAAACTATTTATTATACCACGTTACCATTTCGTAAATGACTGTCTCTTTTATTTACCCGTTCCATCCCATTTTTTATAACTCACATTTTTTTTTATTGTTAAATTCATCTAAATGGACAGAATCTCGTTATTTAATTGTACATATCAGGCGCCCATGAGGGATTCGTTGGGCGAATTTTATTATCCACGTGCATGTGCGAGGACTTGCGCGATACATCACACGGCACATCGAAATTATTAACCTGCTATTATTTATTGGAATTTCCATCACAAGAGTAAAAAAAATTGTTAAAAGTTCAGGTTTCACAGTTCCAATAATTGAATTACAAACTAATCGCACCCATAAGACGAATAAACCAGATGATCGGAGGGAAAGGGAATTTTTTTTCATCGACTCCAGCTTTCTCAGCGGACCCATCACTCTACCAGGAATCCATGGCTGGATGCTGGCATTCACCAGGTGGTGGGCCACCCTCTCCGAATCGATAAATCCCTGGAAACAGACGTCACCAGGGGCTCGTAAAACCCCGAAAACATGAGTAATACGTGACGAAATGCAATCATTGAATCACAAGTTATTCGTCAATTGTGACGTATCGATGGGTTATTCTCTGGAGGAAGTGGGGGAGTTGCAAATGCCTCGTATCATTTCAGCAAACAAATAAATGCCGATGCCAGCTAAGAATAGTAACACTACCGTACAACGTTTGCACTCGTGCGTCCGGTGTATTTGTAGTTTCATTGATAACACGTTTCTTCCTTTGGGTGTCATCCGGTGAATTACACCGATTGTTGAAATTCGGGGCACGCGCGGTGTAATCTGTTAAAAATTCATTGACGGATTACCATAGACTCGATATTTCGGCAGTTCTAAAATCATCCGAGGGTGTAATTACTGCTGGGACTTGACACAACATCACAGAAAATTGAGAAAATTGTTTTCAGAATATTAAAAAAATCTGAGATTAGTAGGGATGAGTTTCTAAATTCCACTCGACACCTTTTTAAAATCAAACTCGCCGATCACACGCATGATATAAGATCTGATTGATGAGTCAATGAATCATTGCGCCAGACACTGTAATCGGTAGAAATCCCAAATTTCGGTGCATGAATCATCACCGAATTAAAGTAACAGATAAAAAATACACAATCTATTCAAATAAATAATCATCAGTGAATCACCCTGCGATACGTATACAAGATCTTTTCTAATTTCGTTAATTACCCTATTAATCGTCATTTTTGGATTGTAATAAATTCTCGTAATTTTCTTCTTCGTATGATGACCGCCAATTCCCCATTTTAGCTGCAACCCTTTCCCACCTGGCTTTCCCCGTTTGAGTCATACAGCAAACACCGCGGAAAATTACGTAGTTGTCGGCACAGACCAACGGAAAAATAATTCCCGGCAAAAGTGCCAGGATGACGACGTGCATTCCGCCGGTTCGAGGAAAGTTCAAAACGTAAAAGCTGCACTGGAGTGGGCGGACCTCCAGGAAACATTCACCATGCGCATATGCAAATTCTTTTCTCTGTTAATCCCTCTAATTCCTAAAAAGTCATTTACATCAGAGGCTGTTACCGGTGATATGCCGCTAATTCGTAGATTACGGCGGTATTATTTGATAGCGATGTGTGACGATACCGGTTGATTGCCATCAGGGCTTATCAGTGCCCTTCCCTCACATTCCTCAACAATGACACTAATTGAGACAATTAATTTTGGGTGCAAATTATAATTCGAGATCATTATCAATTGCGAATAAGTGGTTGAAGCCAAAAGATATCAATAAATAAAATTTATCTTGAATATTTTTTACTATCACTGCACGAATTGACTCATCACTCCCGATTTCAGTTGTCGCTGTAAAAAAAATCGCGCGAATTTCAATTGATGCAGGATTTAAGACCTACCCGAGTAAAAAAAATTGTAATCGGAATATTTTTTCCAAATTTTCAAAAAACTTTTACGAATATAATTTTTTCTTTTGAATATACTGTTATTTTCTTACTTTTTTTATTTTTCGATATTCTCAAAGAAAAACGCCATCTGAATTATAAAAAAAATATTCTATTCAAATTTTTGAAAAATTTTTCAAAACCTTTCCAAAATTAAAACTGTTCAGTTTTCTAATTTTTTTCACAAAAAAAATTGTCTGAAAAGTTTTCCCGAAATTTTTTGAAAATTTGAAAAAAATATTCCGATTAAAATTTTTTTTTACGCCGGTACCCCCACACGAGATTATTATTATTATCGGCATTTTTTCTAGATCGCCCTCGAATGAGACACTGCGCTGACAATTTAATTGAGTTATTAATTAAATTAAATCGATTGCTCTGGATTCAGTGGACCAAGACACCGAGTGCTATCTTCATCTCGAAATCGTTGAAACGTGAATATTTTTCGGATGACGAGGTGCCCCCCAGTCGGTTGGTCTGACGCGGGCCGCGCGAAAAAGCACAGCAGCATCCCCTCCTCCTGTCAATATTTTTTCCCACAGATACCGATAGAGACACTCAACGTTCGTACGTATGTACGATTTGTTTACACTATGGCATATATAAAAGAGGAAGCACGAGGGTTTGACAATCCCAGTTTGCGATCATCATCGATCCGCGGAGCATCAATAGATCGGTATCAAATCAACCATATCAATAAAAAATAATTCTTCAATCAAGTCCCTCGAAGTATCTATCCAACCAGATAACAGGATTGAAAACGAAAATGTCTGCTGTAAAGATTGTCATTATTTCTGTCATTATCGCGACAGTGACAGCAGCTCCAGCTGCTCCAGACAAAAATGAGAGATCGGTTAAGCCATTCTGGCATCTGCCGTGTGGTGAAGTTAGTGATAATGAGATCATTCCAGCTGAGGATACCGTTGAGGAGCTCAGGTCTGTCCTGATTAGGCTCAGGCTCCAGCATGAACTCACCCTCAATGATTATCTCAGCCGAGATTACGAGTTTCTTTATGAACGGGTGAAGAAAGGGGTTCACAAGCATCAGTACATTCCAAACTGGATCCCGGGGAAGCAGGATGTCGATAACACCAGGGGATTGGCTGGAAAAGACCCACAAACCGTAAGTAATTTTCATCCTTCACAATCTGGCCCAAAATAGTGAATTAAATTGAGAAAAAAAAATTCCTAAATGTCAGTTGTGGTAAGTCTCAAGAATATTCGGAAGTCATTAAAATTAAAAATATTAAAAAATGTCTCAAAATGTCTCGAAATGTCTCAATTCAATGCCCTCCCCTCCGACCGAGGCTACCCATTACTCCCCAAATTATCACGATTAACTTTCTCCCCTTTTCTCGATAACTTCCCATTAATATTCATGGAGGCGAGTTGCCGGAGAATCCCCACGATTTGCTCATTGTCCATCCACTCAAGCCACGAGAATGCAAAAATATTCTCACAACCATACGGACGATTGCAATTCCAACATGATTGATTAACGTTAAATAACAAAATTTTAATGAGACAGTAATTATTATAAAGTACCAGGGTAACATAAGCCCGGGTGGTCGGTTCGATATAATGTAGCGCGCGCAGAGGCAATACGATACTTCATGCTCGCCGGGTTGTGCAACTGCGTAATCGTGCGCCTGTCTCGTGCGGTTTTTGCCACCGATAACACGAGGTGATAGACAGTTGATTATTCTACACCTCGTTACCCTCTCCCACCCGTGGATAATTGGGACGATTGAATTTATTTCACCGTTTATTCGTGTTGACACCGTCACCCTGTCGCCATGTTGCACTGTTGCCCTGTTGCCCTGTCGCCCTGTCACCTGAATTAAGACGCAGAAATTCAGGACATTATTGGGACACATTGACACAATTTGGGACAATGCGGAATGACGCGAGACGAAAAAATATGCGATGAAGTTTTAAAGCTGGGTTAAAATCAATTTAAGACACTTGAATGATTTTGGGAGGGTGGAATAAAATTTGGGACACCCGGGTATTTGAATGAAATTCTTTTTGTCCGCAGATTGCCAATCACCTGCCGAAATTTCACTTGGACCTCCAGAAGTTTGCGGTGGCAATCGAGGAGTTGATCGACGACGAGCCGTCGGAGAAGATCTTGACTGCCCTCAGGAGTACGCAGTCGTATCTCCAGATGCTGCTGTGCGAAGTGGAAAGTGTAATTGTTACACTTCCGGGGATTAATCTCCCGGGGAGGGTCTCCAGGGGTATAATGACAGCAATCCAGAGAGAGCCTGTTGACGAGACGAGGAGACTAATCCGGGACTGGGGTGTCCTCCTCAAGTACAAGGACTACCTTCACGCCTGGAGGCATGTCCTCGACTACTAGATTTTTACCGATTATTTTGGAAAAATTTTCTAGTCGATATTTTCACGCTCTTTATCGCACCCGCCCTTCTCATACCAGAACACCTCGGACGTGCACTATTTATAGATTCGATATCGATGACATCTTAACAGTGGATTTTTTTTTTCTGCAATGTAAATTTCGATGCAAGTGACGACCGGTGAACGCATCGGCAAAAAATGAAATGAACAGCCTCCCGTGCATTGACGCAAATTGGTTTAGCATACGGGTGGATAATGAGTTTACACTGGGATTAGGAATTGAAACGGTCAATGATGTGGGGGCAGCGATTTCTGGGACAGAATTCAAAGGGTTGAAGGATTTTAATTCTAGGTGTCTCAGAATTTTAAAACAGTAAAAAATTTTGAGACAGGCCATTGAAATATTGAAACGTCTCAAAAATTGAGACAGTGGCACAAATGTTTGTCTATTCATACGCGGTATTGGTATTGCCGCTGCATATCACAATATTTTCCGAGAAGGCAAAAGTTTGAAGTCATTCCCCGTGACGGATAATTTTAGCGTCTCAGATCAGGGAATACCCTGCACTCCGTAATCTTTATTGCGGACTTATTCAAAGGTATTGACTGATACTCGACATGTCGGAGTATCTGAGGCCACCGATAGGTAATTATTAGTTTCTATTTATTAAATTTGGGGACTGCTGTATTTTTTTACAACGATAAAGTATTTATTGAGTATTCATTGACCAATTAGTGGAGTAGGTGACGCGTGAACTAATTTTTGGATTCGAAGATCAGCCGAATGTGCCTTAAATAACCGAAAATGTTAATTAGTTCATATTGTCTCTGGCATTTTATAATAACGATAAAACATGACGTCATTAGATTCGTGCAGTATTAATTAATGATATGTATTAATTTATTGCCATGTAGTGAATAGTTATTTATTGCTTTTTATACAAAATAAACTATTTCCCGATTATTACGGTTGAAAGACTAATTGATGCTTTTTAATTGATATTTAAATAACTGTGTCAAGAATAATTCCCAACTGTGAGCGAATTAATGCAGAGGAATTCGAAGGAGATATCCCAAAGCTACTTTGGATTACCGTGTGATTCACCTGTTGATAGTGTCTTAATCACTTTTTTAATTGAAAATATCCACCGAGCGATTGCTCAGAAATGTCATATTTTTGCAATTCCTGAATGAACGAACTCCTATGTTTATTTACGCATATATATCCATTGAGATAACGAGATCGTTACACGGAGATTACCGAGTCTTATAATTACAATTACAATTAGTAAAGCTTATGGAATATTTATACAGTGATTTTCAGATTTACTGGTGAGAGGAAAATATATTTGGCGGAAGAAATTTTTTTTTCTGTGGACGCGAAAAGTCTAGTGCATGTGGAAATATTTTGACACGGGAAATTCAATAATTTTTTCTTCTGAATATATTTTATATTTACCACTCCACGATATAGCAGATAGTGATCTTACTGACTGCCACAAATGGTAATTGCCGCGGATCATTTGCCGATTTATCTGAGTCGATAAGTTCTCCGCGGATTATCGACGGATTTCTATCTTTCCATCGGTTGAGCCTCGAGATGCTGCGGTAATCGCTGAACCAAACATTTTTTTTTAATTACTCAATTATTCAATCATTACGTACCTTCTAATCCTGTCAATCACCAATTAAGACTATTTCCTTCTCAACATTTTTCCCATCGAAAAAAAAAACGATTGCGGTACCCATAGATCACTATTAATTATTGACCAACTTTCCTATTAAATTGATCACATTCTCTCGCCCCCGCTGATTCAATACTCAATAACAGAAACAAAAAAATTGTACCGCCTTCAATCACTCGCGAATTTCACCCGCGAATCGGATTGTTGACGCGACGAGTTACCGCGGGTTCAGGGGTCACCCTCGCTGGGAAAGTATTATACAATCCCCAGAGTAACAGGAGCACTTGGATCCCATGTCTCAGATAAAAAAAAAATGTAGAAAAACACGTCTCGATGAGTGGATGATTATTTCCATTATTCCGCCATTATTTTCTCTATACTCGTCGTATTTTTAATTTACAAACGCATCAAGTCTCTCAGAATGGAGATCATTAATTGCAACAATGAGTCACTGGAATTGAAATGGACTCCAGCGTGGGAACTGTCAGTGTGAAAGCCGATGGATTGTCATGACATCGTGACCTTGGGGCTCCGTGGGTGGATGACCTTGTTGCACATCGGTACGCATGATGTGGTGACCACAGGCCAGTAATGACGCGATCATTACACCAACCCGAGTTACATGTGAGTAACGGGAGTCATTGTCGATGCACTCGATGCACTGACCGAGAATCAGTAATGACGGCTGAGGAATGAGTATGATCGGTGCTCTAATTGTCCTTTCAGGTCTATTGCAATGATGTGAATCGTTAGGTAACACTTCATCGAATGATTTATTTATTGAATCAGCGCAACCTAGCGGTGGCGTCCCTGTAACTCTCACACTGTCTCTCATAACCCCGAATTTATGCTTATATTATTTCAAATTATTCTCCTGATGTCGCTCCATGTTTATATGGAAATTCGGCTGGCCATTGAACCTGATGTTGTTTTTTATTTCACTTTCACTCGCGGGTGTGTCGTCATGATTTCCCGATGAGGCGATCGACCAGAGGACTACACCCAGAGACACCAAGAGAATCGAAACAATCCGAGGATTTTCTCGCTGCTTTCTACGATCTGGCATTTGAATCTCACCAAATCGTTAACGAGGATGGAGATCGGGTCAGTCACGCGTTGGGCTCTTTGATACACTTCCACCTAGATACCCCAGTGGCATTCAAATGCCAGTACTTATCCGTTATCTTTCACGCCTGGAATAATGCACTCTCCCTCCGCCCGGGGTGAGTCCTCCAGGACTAATTTACACTTCTAGTTTCCATTATAGCTCATTCACATCGCAAAACTCTTCCTCAATCAGCGCTCACTCGTAAAAAAAATTACATAATCATTTTCCCCGATAAGCACCAACCAAATCAACTCGGGTTAAGTAACATTATCATTACTGTCCATTCATAAATCATTGCGATCATGATCATTCGATGCTGTTAATTCAATACCGAACATTGTTAACGTTTAGAACAGGAACAATGATAATAAAGAGAAGTCGTTGGGTATCAGGAGCAAGCATTTCCTGGGTGGCTGAGGGAATGCTGGACACTCCCTGGAACGAGTCGTCGCCGATTCGTCATACATGAGGGCAATTATACGGGGCAGAATGAGCATAAATCTTATCTTTATTCGCGAGTATTTTAAATTCCGGTGGCAGCTGAAACAGCTGGGGCTCGCCGCTACCCCAGGATGTGGGTGAAATAAATGATTGATCCTACTTGAATATTTTTTTTTATGAAAATAAAAAATACACTCTACAGAATATATTCATCGATCATGATAAAAATGTCGATTTAACCGTTCGACGCATTCCTGATGATCGTATTGATCTGGAATTTATTAACACATATCAATCGTTAATTATTGATTATTAGCATCGGAATTATTGTTCCCAAGATAAAAACGCAAAATAGCATTCGATTTTAATGAATCCCGTGATTACTGACCGTGACCGATAATTTATGGCTAATAAGAAACCCTTGGCCTTGTGACGGAATTATTAATCGTTAATTACCGAGTGGTTATTCTGCTGCGTGAAATCATGAAGACGTCAGAGATATTGAGAGAATTTCGAGGGTAATGCAATTTTCCCAGCGTGAGGCGTCTTAACCCACCGGGTAGAGGTCAGAAGTGCCAATAAAACTATCACTTCCCAGCGATTTCTCTAATTATAATTATTATCGATTAATTACCGAGTGACGCAATGGGTTGGAGAACTCTGACGTTCATCCTTTATCATGGGTATTGCGGAGCACGAGACTCATTGTTCCAAATCGTGTTTTACATAATCGCATCCGTGCGCGGTCATTCTCCGGAAAACTCAGACAGGAGAGATCGAGATTTAACAGGATAAATTGGTAATGAGTGAGCGTAATGTCATCGTTCGCCGATTCTTGAGATAATCTCTGAAAATCTGTCCTAACCTGAATTCTTGGATTTTAGTACAGGGACGCCACCGCCAGGTGGTGCCGTTTCAATCCCACGAATTTGATGAAGAAATGAGTGAAACTGAATCGTTCCCTTCGCAAGGGTGTCCTATTTGGCATCGTGATTGAAATTATGCAAACGTGTGGGCACGAGTGCAATAAACAAAGATCACCAAGGGGGATCCGTGGCAGGTCGCGGTGCGCCTCGATACGTACATTCTCGATGGTACGAGACAATGCGGCACGATTCACCAGGGTATTCACTACTTCAGGTCGCTATAAGGAGATGAATACGAGAGGGAGAAGAAGAATAAGAGGGAGCGTCATGGCATTTGGGACGCCGACGGAGAATGCAAGGGCATACCGCCTTTGGTGAACGGTTTTGTAGCTCATCCAACTTCTTATATAGACAGGTACATCGTGTGCACGGGCGTCAACTATAAATTTGTCGATATCGAGAAAGAAAGTATCCCATTCTATAAAAAATACGCGGGTATAGAAAATTAAATAAATTAAAGAGCGCAATCGATTGAACTTTTCGGATCAGCGGATGATCATGTCTTCAACATCATTCCAGACTTCAGTAAAAAATAATAATTGTATATTAATGGTTTTTTGGTAATTAATAAATAATGTTGTACCCTCTGATTGAAACACAATGTTCAACGAAATAATAATAC
>NW_011887843.1:215113-226492 GCF_000806365.1 Fopius arisanus
ACACTCGCATCCACGCACGCGTCACACCGTGATGACTTTGTAAAATAAGAATGGCCTAGAATAAATGACGAAAGATGGAGATGGCATTAATTAAAAAATCGTGTGAGAAATTCGTCGTGACGAATGCAACGAGATATTTCATCTGACGATTCCATCAGGATGTACCTTAGAAAGTTATCGGTGACTTTCGCGACATGCGCAGCCTTTAGCAAATACCTCGTGACAGCAGTTGGTGTATCAAATCCCTATTTTATTCTAAAATAAAAGATGTGGAATACGCGATAAGACGCGTATTGTTCAAGAAGACACGACAATTCGCTTCTGCACTTCCAACAACTGGCTCTGAATCACGAGGATATGCCTCTCTCACCGATGCGGAACCATAACGTAATGCCCAGGTCTGTAATAATATTACGTGGGGGTTCGCGGGAGGTGTTACATGTGTTCGCAAAGTAATTTTATGACGAAAAAAAAAATGTGCAAAATTTATTGGACAGAGAAGATAAGAAACAATTATTTCAAAACGGTTAGCTTGTTCGATTCTTCGACAAGAGAAAATATTTCTTCTCCCCCCATTTTTTTAATGACTCCCCGTCAATATAACGAGGTCAACAGCTTTGGGGTTCACTGGGACGTAGTTTTTATTTGGAATTATTAAATATAAATAATCGCGAATTAAAATGTATTTTTTTTTAAATAAAATCCTTGGCGTTTTTTATATTCTTTTAGTCATCGGATCGTGCGATTCATTTGTCCGCTGATTGCGCCTTGTTTACCGTCAGCCAATTAATAGAAAAAAAAACTGAGAAATCCCCGATGATTGACCGGAATCCTTGATGATAGTCCACTCACGCACGGAGTGAAACGATGAAATTCCAATTGCACCTGACCTCAACCGCGTATAAGCCCACCAGGTGCAATAATAGAGAACGCCTGGTGTTTCATGGTGTTCATCGGAGTAGTTGCCATAGATCGATGCAATTGAATCACTGAATTTGTTGCCACTACATCACGCGGGGTGACAAGATACGACACCATCGACACGCGTAATATTTCTCTCCGACAATCGACGAAAAATCGGAAAATGGATAAAAAAAATCACGGGCCCCCCGGAATATTTACTACGACAGAGCAATAAAATTTATTGCTCCGATCATCAATTTTATCTGATGTTCGTTTAATTATTCAGAATGTACTGGTAGTAAACATAAATATTCGTGGAAAGAGTGGAAATTTTTTAGCATCTGTTTTCATCTTCAGGATTGACTTTGCATAATCTAAAACGTAACACGTCATCAAAATCACTCAGCCTCGCCTGTTTTGACTTCTTCTATTGAAATCTTGGGCTGGCATTACAAATGGTATTCAAGAGCTCTACATCATTGTAACACTGACTTCGAGGATAACCTACCGCAATTTCCCAACTTGCAGTCTCGAGTGTTTACAATGCCATCATCTGAGCGCAGAGCATTGATTTCGAGACTGTATTCATAGTCTTGAATAATATAAAGGGTGAGATAACCGGACAATGCGATTGCAGTCATCTCACGACATGCACAATCATCGATGAAAGTGTTTGCGTGATTAGATGGGAATTACTTCATCAATTGGTCGTGTTATAAAATATAATCCGCTCTATCGAGAGCGGCAAAATTTTTTTATAATTTAGATGACGTATTTTTTGAGAATATTGAAAAATCGAAAAAGTAAGAAAACAACAGTATAATTTAAAAAAAAATTATATTCGTAAAAATTTGTAGAAAATTATTAAAAAGATTTTCCGAAACAAATTTTTGAAAAAATTTTCAAAACATTTCTCAAAAATACAATTATTTTGTTTCCCGACTTTTTTTTTCGTTTTGAAAGAAAAATTTTCTGAAAAGTTTTCCAGAAATTTTTTGAAAATTTGGAAAAAATATTCCGATTACGATTTTTTTTTTATCCGGGTGAGGGTGAGGCTGATCAATTGAAGAGAAATATCCGGATTGATCTTGTCGTTGCAGTTCAGGGCCACCCACCTACACTCCTGCTAGTCATCGATAAAAAATAAATCAATCTGTACGGGACAATCTATTCTCCTTTGACGATAAACAAGGGAATGGTGATATACATTTGCCGATCAATCTGAGATCGAAAAAGCCCGGTGTACACCCACGTTTGTAATGCAAGCCGCAAAAGAGGCTGTTGGTGCAATTGCAGAACGCAGGGTTCCTGTGAGTTATGCTACAAGTCCTTACACGCAGATCTTGTACATTTGCATGCTGAAGAAAATGTGGACATGAAAATATGTGTCGTGAATCTGGGCAATTAAATTTGCACAAGGAGAAATATCTGAAATGCGATATTTTTGAAGTTTTATAAAAGATTTTTATTCAACTTCATCTTCAGAGGCATAAAATTATGGCTGAAAAATACAATCCGCGTGTATTTTTCGCGGGGATTTTTTTTTCTTGTATACCGCTTTCTCTGAAAATGTTTTTGAGGTGCTGATGGGATTTTTTACGCGGTCGTTGGGTTTTATTGAGATTTTTATCGCACGGGATTATCGCAGATTGCGCAATGATGCGAAATTAAAAGTTATTTTTTATTAGAAATTTGCGGGAGAGTGTGAAAATGATTTTCATCGCGGGAGAAAATTTTGTAGTGAAATTCCCTCTGATGTTTTATAAAAAAAAAAAAAAAATTAAATGAGTCTGCGAGTTTTTCGAAGCGGTTGGATGAATTCAGTGGAGCTGAACCTTCGAATGAAAGGGTAGAAATCATAATGAACCTGATTTATCGGGAGACCTCGGAACCTAACATTCCTTAAACTTGATCCCTGCATTTTTATCGGTGAAAAAATTTTAACGACTCCGATAATGGTGTTAAGTGGATTGACAGTACCCCCGAGAGAGGCTTATTAAAAAAATACCTCGTAAAATATAATTTCCAAAGGCATAAACACGCTGCTATTTTCTCCCCGCTACCCCGACTTTACGACATCCCTTTAGACCTGGTGAAGGTATAAACCTGCTTTATTATCTGTCATACACAGTCTATTCCAACGGTAATTAACGATGTTTGATGACAGAGTGTTTACGATTCTTGAAGTCTAGTGAGCGGTAGAAATGTAACGATAATCCATAATCTAGGGCGCATCCAAAAAACCCAACTCAAGTCTCCAAAGACTCAGAATAAATGTTCCATTATTTCAATCACCCATCATCCGAGTAATCACCTGTCCCACATACCCGAAATAAAATCGTAATTCAGATCGATCCGCTCGTGATTGACTAATTAATTTTGGATCTGAGAGGATACGATCTCCCCGGGGTACCAGGACGCCACCGCGAGGTGGCACCAACCCCTTTCAATCCAGGAACTACCCGATTATCATTAATTACTGTACCCCTCAATCGAAAACTCGAAGAGACGAAAAAAAAAATGCGCCCCGAGTCTCCTATCACTACCGACCCGATTCCCCTCTCCATTCTGCGCTCCGCGATGAAGAAGGTGCTTTTCTACTGGGAGTATAAAACCGGTGAAAGCGCCTGGCAGCCCTCCAGACTGCCGCTGTGTACGTCAGCGTCAAGAGCTCCTCGTATATTCCATTTTAATTCACTCTATCAAGTTTTTACGATTCCCCCCCCATTCCCCTGACCCCCGTCCCGCAATCAATAGATCAAGTTCGGTCAATCAATTCCCAAAACAAATTGAATGACTCGACGCAGATAAATTACTCATAAAAATCATCAAGAAGTCTTACCCCAGATAAAGAGAACATAAAATAAAATTCGCGCGCGAAAAGTCGTGACAATAGACTGATTGAAAATTTAAAAAATTGATTAGTGAGAAAATCATGAAGAGTTACCTGATCTTGGTTTGGGCAGTTTTATCCGTCGCATGTGTCGTCTCGGGATATCCCCAGGAGCGTCTAATGCCAGGTCAGTGTACATTAATGATTATTTATTCCCAGCGATGTGCATCAATTGTGAGTTCTTCCGAGAGTTTTCTTTTTCCTGCGTAAAGATATTTCCAGCGACTAGAAATCCTCGTATTGTAGTTTGTGGCGAGACGGGTGAGAGTGATGATACCGCAGAAAATAATAGACGACTCAATTCCATTCTGAATGACCTAGTGATCAGCTGACGAGTGGATAAAGAGGGCGATATGACGGAAATTTCACGGAGGCGGAATCATTCTCGAGTGATTTTCCCGTTGTCATTCAAAATTTTCACGATTTCCGGTTCATGAGGTTCACAGTGAAAGTCGGGGAAAATAAATTCAAGTTATAAAGTTTTAAAACAGGGAATTCCATTAAATTCTGTGGTAGCAATGCGTGAACCTTTGACACGCGAGTGAAAACACAATTTCCGGTCATAAATGGAGTGATTGTACAATAGTTCTCGATTTGTTCTATGACCACGTACGCTTTGTCTAATGACTCTTCATTAATTCTTGATTGTTGTCATTAAAGTGCTTTCTTCTGGTGTTTAATAGTTGCGCGATTCGCGGGGGAATAAAGAAAATTGCATATTATTTTCGCCGAGGGTTTCAAAATAAGAATGACGCCACCTCGTGGTGGCGTCTCTGTACTCAAGGCCGCATAACCTCACTAATTATCAATTGATGACGGCGTAAATTGAATCAATAAAAATAATGTTATGACAGAAGACGGATAATTAATTATTAGCTAGTGAATTCACTGAATGTTCCAACCACAACAGCCTGAAAAATATTATTCAAATATAATCAACAGAATTTAAAGATTCAAATAGAATCAGAATTTCGAGAAAAAAAATCCGGTTAGTCCCATCAGCTGGTAAACGAGTCGGTGATAAATTGAATCGATTCAATGTCTCAGAAGTCGCCAGTCATC
The DNA here is from genome assembly GCF_000806365.1 of Fopius arisanus. NCBI lineage: Eukaryota > Metazoa > Arthropoda > Insecta > Hymenoptera > Braconidae > Fopius > Fopius arisanus. The sequence continues at coordinate 219,972 of NW_011887843.1, forward strand.
CTAGTAAACAGCACCAAAAAAAAACAGATATGTCCTGAATCAAATCGAAAATCGTCAAGAATCGAGCCGCTGGATTTTTTATTTTCGTGTAATGAGCCTCAAACCGACACGATTTCTAACGCAACATCAGATCGCCAGCGAGCGCTGGAAGAACAATAAATCGTTCATTACGCGTAGTTAACGCGATCGGTGTCGACTATTCTCTGCACCATCAGATCGTAATGAGATATCGTATCCCTGAAACAGTGGCCCTAATTGGTTAACTAGCGATTGAAGTAGTCGAAGGTTAAGAGCCCACTGCGCGATGGAATTCATTATCCCGTCATAAATCATTGTCGATTTATCTACCTGACGCCCGCCCGCAGACTCTTTTTCACTCTCGGTGAGTATCGCCTCGGGGGTCAGTCAGTCCCAGTGACATCGATGCCGCTGTTAATGAAGCTATCGGTCTAACCGCAGATGGGTAGATCCTTATTACATCAAAGCTCCTTCACGATTCAACGCCTTCCACCCATCTCAACGCCTCGGGAGGCTGATTCATACCGATAATCCGGGAGGATGATTAACTCATCAATTAAAAGCGCCATAACCATCCCATAATTATGGAAGCCATTTGTTTAATTCGACGACACCATTCTGATGTTTAACGCGCAGTGGGCGGACAATTAATCGCGAATTATTTGGATAATTATGAGGGGATGGTGCGCCACGCCGCGGCGGCGTCCCTGTACCAACGAATTTGTGCATAACCTCCATAAATTTTTGAATTATGTACCGATCAATGAAAGGAGAGGATCTCACGGGGGATTCTATTGATTAACTGATTGACGGGATAGACCAGCCTCTCGCCGATTATTTTTCAAGGCGCACGTGACTCATTCGCCATCACCACTACGACTTTTACCCGATCTGCCGCTGGACGCTCTCATGATCACTGTAACATACACATTACGATGGAAGGGCTGTGTCGGCACGTGCAGCATTCTCGTCTGGATCACGTGCTGCACGTGAGTTTAGCCTAGGACTCCCCCGGACTCACGTGAATTATTATTATTCCACGATCCATTTGGTTTCAACACTGTCGGCTGTACACTCAAGGCAAAACGCATACTACACGGGTGTAATGTAGGCCACGTTAAAAAAATAGCGGAAGATAAATATCCTGTTATCCTGCGTTTCGCAGATCGATTCCAGGGGGAATCGCGAAAAATGGACTTTCATCAGGGGGGGAGTTGGGTTGGATTTAATTATGAAAGTTGACATCGGTGAACTTTGCGGGAAAAAAATTCACGATCGTGTGATTATCAAGTTTAAGATCACTCATATGTTCGAGTCAATAATCTTAGACGTGAGAATTCGCGATAACCGCTGGCGAGTGGAGGGTTATGAGATTCGAAAACTCCTTCCTTGGTCGTAAATCTGTTTATAATTGTAGAGACTTTAATTAAAAGGTAGATAAAGCTGTGGCCGTTATGATGCGGCCTGATTAGGTCGTCTAAACCGCCGGTCTCCGGAAATTATTAAAAAAATTAAGTTACACCGCAAGATGGCGTCACCCTCGGCCTTTCGATCGCACCCCATTTCAGGTGCAATTGATTGCCAGCAATAATAACACGACAATTACCCTGAAGACGGGTTGTATCGATAAGTCCAGCAACCTTTAAAGAGAAGGGTACATACCTTGTATGCACACAATGCTGTCATTGACACTGATCGTACACGTGACCACCACCGGCTCGTGACTGGTGAGAAGAAAGGAGAAGAAAAAAAAAAATCATCGAGGTGTTTGAGAAACCCTCGCACGTTCACTCTCGTTCGTCGAGCAGTTGACTTAGGACCCCTTTCCTCTTCATCGTCGACCACTTAAAATAATCCGTGTATGGGGCACCAACTGCCGAGCCCTCGAACATTTACACCAGTATTTAAACGAGTTCCACTGATTTGGGATGTAATTTTATTCAGGTACATGAGTTTCATTCCAGAAATGGCAATCGTGTCCTCAATCATCGGGAGTTCAATCAGTGAAATTAATAAAGAGAAGTCGGAAGCTTAATTGAAATCAATGTCACTGACTTGCGATGACAAGATAGACGGGTATTGTTTTAATGAGTTGTCTGTTGACCCCCCGAGATTTTTTCCACCATTTGTAATTAGCATTTTGATTTATCTTCACCTTTTAGGGTACATCCACCTTCATTTCCTAACGCATTCTCAACGGCCAATAACCCGGCGCATTCTTCTCTGCCAATTACGGTACAAGTGTCCACCCGTTTATTTACCCGCCGGGGGCTATCTTTCCTTTCTTCTGCATCCGGCCCACCATTTTGCTAATTTTTTTTTTATCTCTTCATTTGTGTCCTGATACTAATTGCACCGACTTTCACAGTGTACGCGAAAAGAGAGTCATAAAGCCAAACTTACTGATAAATTATAAATGTTTGCGAAAGATAGAACTAGAGGTAATTGTATGGTAATATTACTGCTAGTACATGATGTAGATCATTAATGAGGAAGTATTTAGCGGTTTGAGCTGCGGCGCCACCTTGCGATGGCGTCCCTGTACCTGCGTCGTCATAACCTCCACCATTTACTGCTGATGAATTCCACGCTGTTACTTATCTCGGAATAAAAATGCAGATGAGCTAATAATTATTAAAAGCCACATAATTATTGTAATTATTCTATTTATTGTTTCATCTCTCTTTGTGCTCTAATACTAATTGCCTCGACTTTCACACTATCCGCAGAAAGAGTCGTAAAGACTCCATTTTCCATAAAGTTGGTGATAAATTGTAAATGTTTGCGAAAGATAGAGCTGAAGGTAATTGAATGGTAATATTATTCTAATTATATGACATAAATAATTAATGAGGAAGTATTTAGTGATTGAAGTTGACTACTAGGAATGCCTTCAGGAATGGGCGGTGTTCGATCGATTAATCAAACGAACCCATATTTTGGGGGGAAAATCGATACTTTCCATGCAATCGATTAATTTCTAATAGTAAATCCTGGCCACCTGGTGGTGGCGTCCTTGCACTAATAGCTTCTTCAACTCCTGCAGTCCCAGCTGGTGGACAGGGCATAATACATATTAGGATGATTCAATCATAATTAATTCTCAGTAAATGGCGATGGTGATGAGTCCCAGATTGCGTTAAATATTATTCAGCTCCTGTTGCTCATGTAATTTTATCACATGTGGCGTTTATTGCCCCGGTAATATCAATATATCTGTTTTTCACGTGTGGAAATTGTGTGGAGGTGCACCGGCTGTTTCTCTGCACGTGACTTAATTCCCCGTAACGAACAGAATATCTCGAGTCACGTGTATCTTACACAGATAAGTATGAGGAAAGAGTCATAACGATATCGATAATCAATGACGGCGTACCGATGACATGGGAATGCGTGCGCAACAAAAACACGACCGACTGAAAACAGAAGGCATTCGCCAGCCCCACCTACACGCGTGCCATTCGACTGTCTATCAATCATTCGGCAAAAGGAGTCATAAAAATTTATTAATAATGGGCCTCCACTTGCGGTGAACCCTGGGGACTTTATAGACCATTTCTGTCTTTCGACCGGATTTTTTTTTTGCGAAGAAAGGCTAGGCCGGACCCAAATCGCCTAGCTTCTATTGGAAAAATGAAGAATGCGTTTTCGCAATGGAGTTTGGCAAATATAAAAAGTCACCAGGTGTCACCACTCAAGGAATATAATAACAGTAAGTGGATTAAAATTTTCACTTTTTATGGTGTCGAAAGGTGGGAATTATGAGCCAGCAAATGTGTAACACTCGGCACTTATTGATTTTGATATAATGAAGAATTGAGACGAGGTGAAATAATGAATCAACAATTTGGATGGAGTCTGACGTTTTTGATGGACGCACAAGCGACAGCTAATCCTGATCGACAGGCCGTGTAACGAGCTGACCCAATTGGTTCTAGGCCCAGATATTGATACGCAGGAGGCATTGACTAATAGTACATTCGATGAAATGTAGTGGAAATTCACGACTACTGGACGGAATGGGCTTGACACATAAATTTGTCTTCTATTTTGTGATTTTGGCGCGTCCAAGTTGTTTGAAGGACGCGTCCGCGAGGTGGCGCACCACCAGCACACAGTCTCAAAGAACTCCATATCGCCCTCATTGTCCTGCCAACCAAGAACCCACATTTTGTTTATGAACGTCCCACCCAAGCAGAGAATGCCATCGAGCAATTGCTCTCGGACTTAGCATAGACGTTAAAACGATTGATTTATACGAGACAGCACGCGGAACCCACTTTTACCCAATTGACGTTTTACGTCCCCTCGTACCAGCCGGGCTTTTCCGCAAACAAGTGTCCCAATACAATTATCCCGCACTCCAGTGCCTCCAATACTCGAATCAATTGCCCGGTTAGCTGTACCCCATTGTCCCGGAGATAAGTCTGATTTATGCGGGACAGGTGAATGCAACTCGCGGATGAAAGAAAATCTTTCACCTTTCATTCGATTAAAACCGATCATCCGAGTGAGTACGACTGTATTTTTTCCATGGATGATGCTGTTATCCTTGGAGGCGAACCTCCGGTGCTCCTGCAGGACAAAGAGAAAGAGTCTGACTAAGTCCCAAAGCATCCGGAGTATTTCCATCCGACCAACGAATCCCACGCGCTTTTGTCTCATTTTTTTCATCACATTCTTTTTTTAATTATTTCCATTTTTGACCATATCAATGTCCTCTCAAAGTTGATAATATGCAAAATCGGTTGGATTCCTCATACTAATTAATTCATTCAGCTTGATGTGTCCCATTTGTTCTTATCGATCGGTTAAGAAAAGACTTTCACTGTAATGTTTTCATCGAATCCGATGCGCACCAACGAACTTTGTGAAAAGTATCAATCGTGATTCTTCACGTCAGGAGAACGTGACGGTGATTTTATCCCATAAACCACGACCAACTGTGATCCCGTTTTCCGCCGATCGATGCGATCTGTTCAGCACGTCGTCACTTTCTAGCGTATGTCGACCGAAATTATTCGAATTCCATTAGAATTAAATTTATCCAGTGACAATCATCAAATGAGACTTCGAATTGATCTATCCGATAATTTAATCGAAAAGTTACTTTCTCGGAGTTAATAAATAGCCTTTTCCGTTGGTATAAGGGAATAACATCTATATTCGGAGTGAAAAGGAAAAATATCGGTGGAAAAAAAAAAATCACAATTGCTGATTTTTAGTCGCGACAATCAGCGCCATCGATCTTTTCGACAAGTACCCTTTGGGCGAGTACCGGCATTTCCTTTCCCAGAATAACAAACCGATCGACAATCTCCCCGTTCGATGAAAGCCCCGGCTGGGTCATACCCCAAGCCATTTTCAGCCTTCTATCCCTTTAATAATCCATTAAATCCAATTTTTTTACCAATATTTTTATCAAAACGTGACTTCGAGTGAAAAAATCGCCCGAGGAGTTGATAATTTCGAGGTCTCACTCTATATTCACCCAGAAATAAACCATAAAGGCCTCACATTGCCGATGATAATCGACTCACTGACTTGAATTGTCTTTTCTATTGACAGCCAGCCCCGGGGCAATGGTAATGTGACATGCGAGAATAGATGGGAATGAAAAATAATTATTACACATGGAGCACTAGTGTATCGTTTACTCGTGTGACTCATAATAATAATAATAAAAAAAGGAAAGAATAAACTCATAGTATGTAAATAGAAAGTCGTGTCGAAATGTCTGTTCTTTCCTGAGATAATTAATGACTCACCGATAATTAAATGGCTCGACCATTTTTTTTGGGACTCTGTGAGCATTCAGATCTGATCGGATGCTGCGCCATTCCGGACTTTATGATGATGATAACACGAGAATATTTTATTCCCGATATATTTTTTCACAATAATATCTAAAATATGAAAAATCTGAAATGGAATTTCGGTCTTTTTTTTCTGGGATCAATCGGAATGGATATATAATTGAATCTTACACTTAAATGTAATCGATGACTCAATGTCTCAAGTGTCGACGCGAATGTAATCGAGTCAGTTATATCGACTTTAATATTGACTCTTATGTGGCGAATTGATCGATGCATTGCCGTCACGATAGATGAGAATTCTCCGGATGCTGAATAAAACCGTCGGTTACACCTACACCCATTAATCCCCGCTATTTACCCCACAAGGCCCCCCCTAACCCCCTCCCATTTCTACCACCAACTCCCCGATATTATCGCGCCAACCATTTTGTAAGCGATAACATACCGATAAATTATCCGCTAATGTGGCATTATGTTGTCACGTTTTATCCCCTAATCGCTGAAAAAAAATTCCGCAATACCCAGATTGAATAGACAATTCCCTCAAAAGTCCAGCGAAATCGGTATAAAGAAAGTCAATTCTTCATTAATCCGACTGGTATTGAAAGACCATTGAATTATGCGAGATGAGTCTTACCGATAACAGTAACGAGCAATAAATAGTGCCCTAATGCGGTCATATAT
>NW_011887843.1:227012-229037 GCF_000806365.1 Fopius arisanus
AAAAAAGTTCTCGAAAATGGAGGAAATTTAAGTACTGCAGTTATCAATTATTTCATTCAAGTCACTGTCAGCTAGGTCACTCCTACCGCCCATAATAAATCTCCAACAGCACCTGAAAACGCTTGAAAAACAAAATGAAAATGCCCTGGTGGAAAAGAGATGTAAATGGCGGTGTTACCTGGTAATTTCTGTAAGCGCCGTATCACGCCTGAGATTCTCGCAATCGTAAGTACCATCATTTTCTCCCTAGACGCGAAAATCGAAGTTAATTCATGCCCTCAGTGTGAAAGAACCTCGAGCATTGCCACATTATTTCGCACCATAATATACCCGTTTCATTAATGCCCACTTGATTTCCATAATTTTCGTATGCAAATTTGACATTATTCCCCGAGAATAATTACAGTCTGAATAATTTACCGACCCGAGGACTTCCCACTCGTTCCCTTTTTCAATAATCCGATCCTAACGAAAAGTCTCAGTCTTAGCGCATGTAAATAATTTGTATAAATAATAAATTGTTAATAAAAAATTTGGATAATGATACAGTTGTTTACGTGTGTTGTATATTTTAGAAGATGTGAGAGTTTTCAGGGAATTTCAAGATTAATCCGAAACGAGAATTGAACTCGCCCTCAATTTTAGGTGGAAAAAATCATCTAAACGGAACGAGATAATTACTGTATCCCAAGTATCAGGTGGAGATAATAACCTTACCGGACCGCTGGCGGGAATAAAAGATAGTTTCTTGTGGCCAAGCGATTGTGTACAAACACAATCACGTGATTGTGCACGATCGGTGAGGTCTCGTGCCGAGTTAACCTGCACATACATCAGTCCTTGAGAGTCAAGTACCTACAGGAATGTAACTTGCCGTATTGTTTGTGTCTAGAGTTCGCCATGGGAGATAATAAAAGTCCCCGTGATTTATTATCACCATCTGTCTTTTCAGGACGTCACAAATAAACAAGGATGACATTTTGAATGGGACTTACCAGACGTTGTTATTAGACATCATTCGCCATTTTTTTCGATAGCATGTCAGACGGCTTGAATTATTTTATTATCCGGTCTCCGACAGGGTAAAGAATCCCGTTTAAACAATCTCGATTTGTCATTGTTTGGGATTATTGTATTGTCTTTATTTTTTATTTTAATGCGACAACCTCTTAGTAGGTGAGACTCTTCGGTGAATTCAGGTTAATCCCTGAACGAACTCCAGTACCTGCAACCCCGGGTAAAAAAAATTGTAATCGGAATATTTTTTCCAAATTTTCAAACAATTTCTGGAAAACTTTTCAGAAATTTTTTTTTTACCCTGGACAGCGTTCAATCAATCAGTTAATTATTTTTCCAGTCTCAAATTATAGAGACTTGTGTTCAGGGTCATTTGTTCACGTCTCAGAAGGTACTCTATCGTTGTCAATGAATTTCCCGTCTCATTTTGTCCCGACCTATCAAAAATTCGAGATACGAGATCAATGTCACCATTTTAATGCTGTCGCTTTCATGTCGTCAATAAATTTCCCTTTCAACACAACGCCTCATTCAAATAACAGAGAAGAAAAAAAGATTGACAAAATAGTCGTAACCTCTGCCGTGTGAAACGATATCGAAACAATTATTCCTTACGTCTCGTAACAACATTTCAAAATTTCGAAATAATCTTTAGCTCACGATCCGCGTGGAAATCTCACGCGCCGAACTGCGCTGCCGTCTCCCCGTACCAATCGTGCCTGTAATTTGTCGGTTAGGTCGACTTCAATTGCCAGGATAAAATAGTCTTCTTCTTCTCCTTCTTTCCTTACCTTGCCTTTTTGCCTATCGTGACAAACCGTGTCGAGAGCCTTTCCAATCGCGGATCCTCCGCGGTTGTTTGGTCTCCCCTTCTGCGCATCTTAGACACGTATGTAACTGCGGTGTAGATACAGAAATCCGGATCACAGGATTTGCCTTTCTCAATAATCGATCGTTCAGTCATTCATTTGATCCTTTTCCTTGTAGGTTACCCCAGCATGGAATAAT
>NW_011887843.1:230237-282939 GCF_000806365.1 Fopius arisanus
AAAATTTTTTTTACCCGGGTCTCCTCTCCGTAATTCAGATTCTGTCAATATTTTCATGTCATCCCTGAAATAATCGTGTCAATACCTAGCCGAGAGTCGCCACGTGCCTCTCGCCTCACGTGTGGTCCGATTAGTAGGAAAACTGTGTCACGTGACAGTGATACCCACCACGTGCGTCGGTGAAGGGCCGAGGAGAAGGCGCCCCCAGGCGATGGTGTACCTGCTAATTTAAACAAATCCGATATTTCGACCTGAAAAAAATCTCAAACGCTACATTAGAATGTACGAATTAATCTCTTGTCTCTCAATTGATTATCGATTTAATTGCCAAACCACTCGCTATTCCCTCCACCCTGGAATCACGAAATCACGGGGTGTCACCGAGATAATTCGTAATCAGCGGCTACGCCAAACACTCTTATTTGCATAAATGAATACCTCGACTCCACACATATGACTTCTAATTGGAAATTAAGGGGAATGATTTAAGAGTCAGTGGTATTTTTCACGCGAAGATTATTATCGGGAGCGCATGCCGAGCAGTTGAGTGACGAAAAGTATACACTACCCTGTATCATCATTTATGTTATATCGATAGTGAGATCTAAATCTGATTACTCAGAGATACGATACCGGTAGTAATTGGCACTTCATTGATACCGGCTGGGAGGGTAAAAATTCTTAATGCATGCAGAATTCAATTAAAATCCCGTTTGGTGGTTTTCTTTTTAAACAACATTATCCAGTCGGGATCGTTTATGTCAGGTGGTTATGTTCAACACGTCACACCTCATATCTCGTGTCGTTTACAATTGGAATTTTACGAGGGGATTAAACAATTTTTTCAGCGAGATAAGGAATTTAGTACGATACCCCGTAATAAATTCCCCTCTGTACTTCCGGGTGTTGGAGGGGGAGAGGAAATCCACCATCTCTTTTCTGAAAATCATCACCAATCGTTTTGGCAAGATTTTCATGATTTTCCTCTTGATATATGCTAATTGAAACATTCACCTCGGCTTTCCTTTCTGCTGAAAATAAATTATCCCTTTGGCTTTCTCAAACTGACAGCACTGCCTTCTCAGGTCATCGCTGCTTGACCCCCACGTGAAATTGAGCAATTGAAATTTCTTACTTCCTCTTGAAGAAATTGTACTCTTGACTTTGAAACCCATGGCTATAGGAGATTTATTTCGTAGTTATAGAATTTTTTGAAATGAGAATTGAACCAATTACGCAATTGCTCTTCCTTCCGCCAAAGCTCAAATAAATATCACGACAAAAACCATAGAATTGGATAATCACTCGGTGAAATGTCGATATTATGACGCAAATGTAAAAAGTCTTCACGAAACAGGAAATACTCTTCGTCAAATTATGGAATACCTAGGAATATCGGAAGGTGAGAGTTGTTCCGGGGCTTTCCATTTCTATCAATTGCCGACTAGTTTTTTTACACTGTCATTTATTTGAGAATTATTTGTATTTGTCAAATAACCAATTTGTGTTTTCTGTCCAGTCGTTGTGAAACTGTTCATTTGTACTCCGTATTTCCTAGTTTTTTTTTTTCATCTCTTCGGGTGAGACAAAGAGAGCGGCAAAAACCCATTGCACTGAGTGTTCAATCGGAAAAATTTCCAGTCACGACTCCAGCGAAAGCCTCTGCACACATGACGTATGAATCACTAATGAACCTCATCCCCTCGATAATTAACGTATTTGTAATTGTGTTTTGTGCTTCAATTTCTTTGATTGGCAACGTAACGCACGGTTGATTGCCTTCTGGTGTATAAATTCTCAAATCACTTCTCATTTGATTGCCATCTTTCGAGGAGATATGTAATGCGCTTTGAACGTATGTTCTGATGAGGTTGCAAGTGTTTATGGGGATTGCAGGGGAATAGTCCACGATTTAGAACGAGATGATTTTCTTCCGTGACGAGAGAAAACAGCGCATATGAACAGAATTGCCTAGCCATTTCATAGTGAAATGTATAACGGCCGAGAATGACCCCAAAATACCTCGAACAATAAATAAAAATCACCAGACAATTGAAAATAGTAATTTTCCCTGAAGATTCTCGGGTCAAAAAATTGTAATCGGAATATTTTTCCCAAATTTTTAAAAAATTTCTGGAAAATTTTTTAGAATTTTTTTTTATGAAACAAAAAAAAATCGGAAAACAAAACAATTTTATTTTTGGGAAAGGTTGTGAAAAATTTTTCAAAAATTTGAATAGGAATTTTTTTTTTTATAATTTCGATGGCGTATTTTTCGAGAATATTGAAAAATAAAAAAAGTAAGGAAACAATTTTTGAAAAAAATTTTTCGGAAAAATATTCCGATTACAATTTTTTTAAAACCGGGTTTCCTCATTCAATCTCGCGTTTTCAATAAAACGGTTCGTTTTACCGATCTTACCCTTACGATAATTCGATATATTTCGAGATCGATTTCCTCTCTCTTTTTTTCATATTAGGATATTAGGATAATAACCGCTGCATGATGATAGTCCAACGCATCCTTTCGAATGATGTCATTGCATCATAATAAAATTGAGTGTCCGGCAGGCCTTCAATTAAATCTCACACCAACAATTACCATATCCCATTACATACTCCTGGAGTCATTGTCCTGATGATGATCCCACAATTTTCCGCGGGAATTCCCACAAAAACACAAACGAAAAACTCGGAATAATGCCCGGGATCATTGAACCGGCAACTTCCGCCATTTGCTCCTCTCCGCGAGAAATTATTATGGAATAATAGTAACTTTCTCTGTTGAGATGAAATTACTCAACTTGAGCAGACGAAGCGTCACAATGAGATAGAATTCTCGTCCTGCCGTGACCAGAACTACTTGTGAACAATTTTCTCATTAATCGCGATTCACTTGACTCGAGATGGCGGCAATTCAAGAGTTTCCAGCCGTGACGGGTCTGAGAGTCAAAAGCAGTCAGTGGAGCCGATGATGATGACAGTTTACGGTGAAGTAGAAATGTCTGGGAAGAAATAATCTCTTTAATCCAATTTATTTTTGACTGCAACGTCTTCCTCAATGCTCAGTTGCTGCTCGCAATCGTAAACCTGTTCGATTTCAAGACACTCGATTAATCATTCTGACTTTACACCCCAACAAATTTCTCATCCACCTTAAATCAAACCAACTCCAACTCGGTGTTCCCTCTCTCTCTCTCACTCGCTCCAACAATTGCCAAATTACAATTACACTATTAAGGCAATCGCCCGTGGTAATTCCGCAAGTGGCGGTGACTGGGCCTTTGCGTCAGTCTAGTTGTCGTTGTGAAATTTTTCGTGTGTACGTTCCATAATTCTCGTGGTACTCCCTGGAGGATAGGAAACCAATAAGAGAGCCCCCGGAGCCCTCACATTGCACCGAATTCCGGGGATAATTCAAATTCCTCGATCATTTCCTCGTATTTACAGATTGATTTGATTGATTTTACCGGTTGAGAAAGTGAGGCCCACGCGAGTGCAGTTAATGCGGAAAAAATAAAGAAATATATATTTTCCCCAATGGGCCCATTCTTCGATGGTTAAGTCATCGTAGAAAATAATCAGACTCTCCGGCTCGACATAATTGCCGGTCGATTAAAGTCCCTCATTACTCGATGGATGATATGTAACGTAAAATCGTAACGAAATTGCGAAAATTTCGGCCTCACATTCATCACAAAAAAAGTCATCCAATGGGAGTGCATAATCGCCACATCCACGTATGAGTTTGCCGTCATAAATTGATGGTAAAAAATTTTTCCGGGGGAAAATTACGAGAGCGACGCCTAATGATTCAATAGCCGGAATCCACAATTTGCGCAAAGTGTGACATCACATCATGACATTAACTGCAATTTACGAATTTTAATCTCTCCATATAAATTACTTATGGCTTTTCACCGCTCGCTAAACCCGTGAAACAGAAATATGTAAAATAAGAACAAGTGTCAATTGACATGTACCTTGTGTTTTTACTTCCTGCAGTATCGGCTTAATTCACCCAATTAATTGAAACCAGGTATCACATAAATATCCCCTAATGTTATTTACGATTCTTTCCTTATCGCATTTTGTATCATATTTTTTTATTTGTTGAAACATAGCGGAGGTTTAATTGCCGTAGCACGCGTACAGCCAGTGGGCTTATGCCGAAGGGAATTGTAGGATTTCTGGAAACAATAAAAAACCGGTGAGCCATTAGACTGTGGACTTGCGGCAAGTGGAGCGTGTACGATGAGTCGGGTAAATACGTCTAATGCAACTTGTTTTGTGTGGTACACCGCGTTATTCCACTTTTCGATCGTTTCCGCAATTAATAAATTGCGATGAGGAATCCGGTTCCTCTTGGCTTTCTAGTAATAACGATTATGTTCTCATCGGTTGAGTTGATGGAATGTGGAGACTCATCAATCGCTTTGAGACCAAAATATCGTGAGAATTTACTTACCTGCGACGTCCTAACGCAATGAATATTCATTCTCTCAGAAACAACCGCCGATAGTCGATATTCCCATAATTATTTCAAACGAAGATTATATTTTTTAATGGAAAAATAAGTAATGAAACTTAATTCGCGAACGGGACGCATCAACTTTCATATTCATGACTATCTTACAATAAAAAACCACTTTTTCACGATGAATATTAATTTCCGCAGGCACAGTAATTAGTTTTCAATGGTTACATGGATTTTCTATTGCAAAATAATATTTCAAAACATGAAAAGAAGGATTCGAGTTGAACTCACCGGCAGGAGGCTCCCAATTGACTATTCACTGCCTCTCGAAAGGAAAAAATACTGCCGTTCGACATTACGACCACATAAACCAACCTAAATAGATCATACATCACGATATCAGTAATATAGGGCTATTAAGACTTACGGAACTAGTAAGAACAGCCAAAGGGCAGACTCCAAAGGATTTCGCAAGCTACTCTGCGCTGATTGATTGTGTCACGGCTGATCGCTCACTCTGAAAAACATCAAACAAACGATAAATCCATAATATAAATCAAATTCCGCATACCCCGTCTCAACGAAGCTCTCAAATCGCGCTAATTTGGCGCGTCTACTTGACGAGGAAGTCTCAACAGATCGACTCCTTTCGCAACACCAGATTGTTTATTCAATTCCGCGAGGCAAACGAATCAAGAAGAGTCTCATGACGTTGATGCAATGATGCATATCGTTACTCAGAAGACAGACGTTCGTTAGACAGACTCCAGAGACATCCTGTGACATACCGAGGGCCCTAATGACTCTGAAATCTATCGCGAATGCTTCATCATCATGGACGAAAGTGACTTTAAAACGCGTACGATGAATTTCCGTGGAATTCGACGGTAAAACAACCGATCGGTGGCGATTTATCAGCAGCTGTTCAATGGACAAGCTGTTCAAAGACCCTTGAGGTGTTAGTTATTGCGCGGTATCAGGCGTGTTGGGTTTACGACAGGGTGGTAACAGGCGTGGAAAACTGAATCCGTTGAACAGCTCAAAGAATCAACCTATGGATTACTCCACAGGGCCATTATCGCCTGCTCAATCGCCTTTATTCACTTATGCGGCACATGCGGATTTCAAGTGACCGACGCCTTCGTCGAGGAGCAATATATAAGTTAATGAGACACTTTTCTGAGTTTTATTTAATACGACATTTAGTGCTGGACGCGGTGGTTATTCCTACGTTTGTTTTTATGCTGCCAGTAAGCGAACTAGACGAGTTCATGGCGATTGTGTTGGATAGAGATACCATTGCGGAATTACTAATGATCTGTTTGTTGGGTTTATCCTGGTGGTAATGCATTGCTCTGAAGAACTGAAGGATTATCGGCATTTCCTCAGCGTTAATTTAAAATAATCAAACATTTCCAGAGATGTGGGGATCTCAGACATTCAGACGTCGAAGAACGAATTTGGAACTGATCAGTCACCGACTTCTATTCAATTTCCATATGAAATACTGTAAATGAGCTGTCCGAGTGGAATGTTGAAATGGCTGTACTTTACCCAGTTGTTGCGTACGGACTCGCGAACAAAGAGCATCACCTGAACAAAAAAGAGACGGGTCAGTGGCTAATCAGAGTGTGACGTTCATCCAAACGATCTTCACTACTCCATTCATCCATGATTCGAATGCAATCTCAAAGAGTTATTGTCAGTCGGCATGACAAGAATACTAATGTTGAGATCTAAGGAAAAAGCATATAATTACGTTGTTGGAAATTAGCATGAGCCGGGCTGGACTTTCTAAAAAAAAAAACATCTCGTTGTGTGCAGTTGTTTGTTTCCATGGGATTACGTATTCATATCTGGGTTGATGTCCTAAAGTGCCTCAGATTTATGACGAAATTTCATAATACCCGTGCCCGTCTTCGTTCATCGACTCTGGATTTACCTCGCTCGACACTTTTTCTCGCCTTAATTGGACGTCTCGTCGAAATTTAATATTAAATTTATGGATCTTTCAGCTTAACCTGCGTTCACCGTAAAAATTCGGATTAACTCATTGTTAAAATTTGAATTGATTGCTGGAATTGAATTTGGATGTTGGCGACGAGAGAAAAACCTGTTTGACTTTATGGATGTTGTGGAGAAATTAATATTTACTGATTAACATCTAATGGACGATTGGAGGGAAAAATGGAAATTGATCTCTCCTGGAAATTGACGAAATGGTAATTTCTGAAGACTTGAACATTCATTATGCTTGTCACTGGTGACATCAAGCTGTTGATGTTGACCTTGATCTCTCGGAATTCTCTTTCTCCTGTAATCTCGATGGTGCAGTAATGAAGTAGCTGATGACGAAAGCCAACGAATGCATCCGGTGTTAATTAACCCACTCCCACGCAGTTCATGACTCCCTCTGTTCTCCTCTAGACCTCGATGAGACAATCCCTCACCATCAATTTGCCATGAACCAAATAGCCGATCATAAATAATACATCTTGTGTATGGAAAAACCATGTTCAGGTTAATTAACCAATTTTCTACGGTCGAACAGGCGTATGAGTGCGGTGAATTTTTAATTTTGCATAAATTTCATGTGCCCCGGGTAAACGGTGGAGTAAAGTTGAGGTATCGATGGAGTTAAGTATTACCACACGGAACAGCCGTCGATGATGATTTACGTTGCCATGATGTTTCCCTGTTCCTTGTTTCGAGACCATCAAATCGTTATTTACATCTTCTCGTTTTGGCAAATTGTGGAATTAGGGGTAAAGTATCAGGAGAAACCGATCGTTTTCGATTCGAACGGACAAGTACGGTATATTTATTTTCCGCACGTATCTCTTTTACGATATAATCGTTTTGGCATCTTGTATCATAATCTACGTGACGCGAAGGAAAATCAGTGGAAAAATTGACAAAGAGGGAGGTGAATGTGGTAGCTGTTAAATTTTATTTGCCGCACGTACTTAAATTTTATAATTGTCGAGCACTTTGTGCCATTCGAGTCTACCAAAATGCTCAATTGTTAGGGATAAAAAATCAGCAATAATTATTTATCCAGTTTTTACTGAATTTTCTTATTTGTGCAACTTTTACAGGTACGAATAAAAGGGAAGAAACTGGGTGAAAGAGATTTTCAACGAATATGGAGGTAGATTTTCCCGGTGTTTCGTGCTTTCCAAGTTCCTCATAACTCGGTCCATTTAAAGTTATCGAGTGTGAAGTAACGCTAGGCAATTCCCTTCTGGCTCGTGTCACCTTATGTCAGAGATCAACATTGCGCACTATGGCAATATTCAGAGACAGTATTCCGTACGTGACCGATAATCGTTGCCACGGGATAGCCAATAAGACCAGTACCACAACCACCAAAAATGGAAAAAAATCACATTCCCACAGGTGGTCCTGGGACTTTATGGATTAACGTGTTGTACGATTTGTAACGGTCACCTCTTTGAAGTCACTGGCAATCCTAGTTGTAACTCTGTCCCGTTTGTGTACATTGGAAGGGAAACGAGGAAGCCAATGCGTGTTTATTTTCCAGAGAAAGGTACGTTAACATCGCGTGCTCGAGGCGCGTGGCTGAGTTTGCCATCGAATATAAAAATAAAAATAAAAATTTTAAAAACACCAATTCTCTCTATTCTCTGCAATAGAAGTCCCCCACCACCAGAGATGATGATTCAATTAATAAACGTATTAAATGGATTAACCGACACATTACCCGATCTACTCGCAACAAATTGCGAAAATATCGTCGAGTCGTGATTATTGAATAAATCCATTTGTGTCTGCATAATTACACGAATTTTCGTAATGGGGCCATCGAAGATCCGTTGCACATTCACCAGTGAGAGAGTCGTGATTTGTGATCACTTCTAGTTCTACATCTGGTGTGCAGGTAGCGACAGCGACATGTTGCCTTTGCGTCATAAAAACATTTGTATTAAAATAGAGGAACGACATTAGCGATTCACTGCGATCATTTATTTGCGTCCGGGATTTGTGCGCATGTTTGCACTCGGTTGGTAATTGCGAAATATGTGTTACCGTGGGTTAGCGCGATGCGAGAATTCCAGAGCCCATCAACTGGTCGGGACTATATTTTTTTTTCTCCCTGCATTGTAATCCGGAATGAATATCTGGTGGAGGATCTTGTTACGAGAATTATTTCGTGGGTCATTATTCACTCGCACATGTCGGCAACTTGTTTTTCAATGGGGGGATGCTGTTGGGTATTTTCGACACGTTCTGGTGTGATTAATTGGTCGATTGATTGGAGAAAGTTGGCGGTGAATGTGTGGATTGATTGCATTTCCTTTGGAATTATTAAAATGTCGACGGTGTGAGGAATATTCGGGTTTTTATCGTCTGATGGTAATGAGGGTCAACGGTGGGTCAAATATGAGGGATAAAACACAGATGAGGGTTAACTGCGTGGGTCAATACGTCAAGGACGTCGTTATGACTACGGGAGTCAAAAGGTCATGATAAAGATTGTGATGAAGGTCAAAAGCTGGAATGCACTCAGTGGAAAAATTATTCGAACAGCTTTCTGATGTCGTGACAGGAAAAACTAGATCATTTTCTCGCATCCATAATAAATTCACATGTTTTCACAGAGTAATTGCTCACTCATTATCGGTAGTTCTCGAATCGAGTAAACGATACTTGATGAAAGTATTGTTTTTTCAGATTGTCGGGGATAGATGGAATGCTAGAAACTCACTCAGTTATGCTAATGAGTAATGACTAAGCTAATACAAAGATTTTTCTCTTCATTTTTGTTATTCCACTCGGTAAGGACTTTCTTTTTGTTCGGAGTTTGCCATGCGGTAAATTATTATTCAACAACTCGGTATCAATGATCAGTCGTAATGATTAGACTGATGTATACAGGAGCGGATAATTAGGGGCTGATAACGGGAGAATGATAAATAAATACTGTACGCCCCTTTTTAAAATCCTAATAGAAAAAAGAGAAAGGAGATCGATCTCGAAATCTATCGAAATATCTCCAATGACCCGTACAAATTTGGAAAATCGGATGAAAAATTATAAATTATAAAAACGAATTATAAAAACGGATTTGATTTTAAATCGTCGTGTTTTCTTTAAATATTTGAATTTCATTAAAAATCGATACTCTCCGTATTTATCCGCGGAATAATTCCGGTTACATGACTCCGGTAAGAAAATTTCGTCGCGATATATCGGGATGCGGCATCCCATGGTCGGGTAACAGTTGGATATATATCGGGAGACTTTCTCCAACATCCCGCCAGACCGGAATATCTTTCACCGACGGTGTAATTCCACCGGTGCGATTACTCATCGGGTCGCGACGGTACATCCGAGAGTGCACTCTCGTCTTCAGTCAGTATTTTCATTTTCATTTGAATGCCGCCTGATGAGTGTACAAAATCCACAAAGGCAACTCATCTCGATAAAAATCGAGAAAATATCTAGAAAATTTGTTTACAAATAATAACATCGCTTCATCATGTCGGAAATGAATAATTAATCTTCAGTCGTTAAAACGATTTATGGTCTAGGTTTTCGTGGGTTTAAGGAGATATTAAAAATAAAAAATATTGAAAATGACAAAATCCTACAGCGTTTTTACGTCTACATGATTAATAAATAAAAATAGATAAATATTTACAATTTAACGGCTTGTTGATTTTTACGTGTGGCGTTGGATTAGGTTTTATGGGAAAAACAGAATTTATTTCGTTTTAGAGGCACGAGTGGCTTCTGGTTTTTTTGTTTTAATGAAATTTTTCAATTGATTATAATCTCAATGTCTTGAGGTGGAGTTCTAATTGTTCATTGCGGCAATTGAGGCGTCACGTGTCCTCTCGTGACTTGTGAGCCTTGGCATGCATATTACTCCCATAACTATATCCATTATCTTACACATGCAACATCCTTTCAGTCAAATCGACTAACAACAGGCGCCGCATTACGTACCTATGATGCGTGCATTTTGACATGCACTCTCCCACCGAGACATTCATCATTTTTTTTATTCCGCATTGTTATTATTCAGACATAACAATCTTGCGCGTGGTAATTGCAATAGGAAGTCGTAGGAATGCGCGAAAAACGAGAGTTAGCGAGTCGTTAGTCCTCGGTGTAACCAGTGTTTTTATCATCGCGACTATATAATTACAATCCAGCGAAAAACAATCCCCCGGTATGATGCACGTGGCACAGAAGAATAATTATGATGCGGTAATTGTCGAATGGGAATTTAATACAGTGTTTTTACGAGGGATTGGGAACTTTCAGAAATGTGTTTCGGTATTTTATTTTTTTCTTTGTCGCCAGTGAGTGGACGCCAATCAATTACATGGTAATAATTACGGGCAATTCTATTTCTTTTTATGCAATCACGTAAATCTGTTGTGTTGCTTCATGGGGAAGTTTGTCCCTCACCAGTGAAGAAAGAAATAGTCCGTCGAGAGGAGTAAGAATGGAGGACTGAGTGTCTCCCGATGTATCCGATACTAATTAGCAATGACGCTATAAATTGTCAGCCCCCAGTGATTCGATTATTCCCCACGGAAATTATTTATCCCCGAGAAAGTGTTACAAACACGCCTCTGGCAAAGTCATGGATCGCGGACGGTATCCAGTGATGGAAAACCCGTAAATGTCATGTAGTACATAAGAATCGAGGGTAGACCAGGGAGTTGTGTTAATTCGACGTCGATCACGTCAATTATCCGATTCACTAGGTCATCGGGTGATCTCCGACACTCGGAATTTATTTTATTATCGTTATCCGCCGGTTTTTAATTAAAAAATTGTTTACGAGGTGCACGAAGGGGCTTAAAACACTCACTTTCACAAGATGTTGTTTCAACAAGTTCAACTTCAGAATGCAATTTTGTTATATTTATGACGAAGGATGGATTTTTCGGTTTTCTTATTACCTGAGTGAGAAAAAAAAATTGATGTTTTAAGGAACGCCAGAGAAAGTGGGAATTGTTAGTGGCAATGGGAAAATCCGGTCACCTCAGAAGCGGCTTGTGAAGATCGCGAGGGCCAGGGGCTTATGCAATCGTAACTCATTTGGTAGTCATGTGCGGGAGGTGAAAGACTTTCCTCCTTCGTTGTTTACCCACGGATATACTCGCGCAGATATCGATCTCCAGGCTCATTAGCACTTCACGCTGTCCGAGGGCTTTGTTACCTCGGAGATTCGAGCCGCTGATATTGGAATTATTTACCGGTTTCAATTTTTCCAGCTATTGAAAAATATCCGAACCCATTGACAATGTATCATGATGCATAAAAATTAATATTAACGATCGAACCGAATCTCATTAATTTATGATTAACCTTGAACCGATCTCCATGACGCCACCGCCAGGCATCACAGCGCCGAAATTCCGAGGTTCACTCCATAAAAATTATTCTAAATCTCATTTTAATCGTGACCGTCCTTGTACCAATGATTATATTCTCCTTGGTGATTAGCTGCGCCTGGATAATGTAGGAAGGAAAAACGGTAACTAGGATTCATCGTCCTTGCCAGTGCACACCCACGCGGTTCGCCTCGTTAACGTCATGGGGATCGGCTCCATTTGAAATAGAGGTCTAATGAAAAAGCAGTCCTGATCTGTCACGTAGATATCGGTGGGCTTGGGAGAACTAGCTCGATCTTTGTTTCAATCGACGAGTGATTGACGTACCTCAGGAGCGATCGACTGATAGCGGCCGCGATCGGAACATCATCTCAATACCAGGAAGTCAACTTTCGTCGTGTGGCCCCAGTGAAAGTCGCAATTTAATGTATAAATACAGTAGAAATGGCGGATCACGTGCTGCTGATCATCCCGGAAGCTCTTTCCAGGTGATTCATGCGATTGCTTGTTATACTGCTACTGTCGTCGCAGCGGGAGGCGAACAATTGCACGCAGAATTTTATCAGCTAGTCGTGCTGATTACAATCTCGTGGGACTAAGGAAAATTGAACATTGAGAATTCATTCACTTTACAATCTTCGAGATCCCAGAACAAGAGATTTTTTAAAATGCATATCTCACTCTGATGGAGCCAGTCAAGTGGTTCAGACCATCAATGACATAATATTTCAATTTATAATATTTTTCCATCAGCTAAATCCATCAATCTTCATATTGCGTCGGCAATAGCTGGAATGCTCTTACCAAATTAATTATTCAATAAAATACTCTGAAAGGAGAATTCAACCGCGAGCTTCTCGCGTGATCTAAAATGAATACTATCGCTGAAATAAGAAAGGTACATTGAGTTGTGATTGATATTAATGCCCGCTTTATTTCGCAACCTTCAGACCGATGGGAGAATAACTTTGGCATACGTGCTGTTCCATTTATCCTTTAGCTTGTGCCGTTTGGTGGTGACTTTCGCGATTTTTACGTGGATAAGAATGACAACACTCGTATCAGTGGGACGAGTAGCGAATCCGGTGAGATCGTGAAAAACTGGTTTCCAAATGTGAAATACTTGGGAATCACTGATAATTACAGCGTGCGCGCATGAAAGTGCCATCGAACTCGAGTCAATTTTGCCTTTGGAATTTATGGTATGACTATCGATACGGTTGGTCACACTGTCAAGGTCAGTGCCAGATCGATTGAGAATGCAATCCATCATTTCTGATCATGTGAGAATTATTTGTGGTGGAAAATCTGACCAAAAAAAATGTGTGATTCCTTGAAATTTACGGGAATCAATTCCCTTCTCGTTCCTTTCCCTGGAGAAACTTCTCACCAATTGGTAATTGACGGAAAGAATCATTTTTAGAATTAAAATGTAAAATTCAAAAGAAACCAACGGTTGCGCCGCCTCGCGGACTTGCACTCCAACCAAATGATAAATATTCTGAAAAATTAAGAGGAAAGATGAATGATAATAAAATGAAAGTGAATAATTGATCTCTCTCGCCGGAAATAACATATGCAATATTTGTCATTGAAATTGAATTGCTGGTGTAATTGAGACGGAGTAATTGAGACGAATATAACCTGAAGTAGCAGCTGAGTAATACGTAATTCCAGTAATTCTCAATTCGGAAACAGCTCTCGTTCTCTTCTCGTCGTTTTTCCCGTCTCTCAAATTGTAATTGGTTTTCTACAACGGCATGATTCCAAGTGATGAATAAAACTTGAATTCGCGCATGGTGGTCTCCACTAGGAAGCGATTTAAATCGATTCCAGAATAGCCATTTCTTGCCTCATGTTTTTTCCCCTCGAATGAAAAAAAAAAATATATAACAGGGTAAAAGACAATATCAATAGATACGGTTTGTACGAGCGATAAATTTGTTGTGAGTTTATTTCCTGCTCGGGGATATTATTTCCTTTTTTCTCATTTGAAACGGCGACTCAATGAATCGCCAATTTGTTTCGCTGGAAAAAGTTTCACCTTCTCGTCTTTCCCCGGGATTTCTTCCATCTTCTAGATTACCGACAAGATAAGTGGAGATGTAATCGTCAATCAGGCGGATAGAATAACGTCCCTTGGAATTCCAACAGGAATTTACAATTTTTTTTTATTTTAATGGCACATGGAGATCCTGTGGGCGACCATTTTGATTGCTCGGGTTAAAAAAAAAATTCAGGACTCACGTACTCTCGCAATCATTTCATGATCTTCAAACGAGGAAACTCTCACCGACTAGTCACCCAATGATGATAAATTCAAAACATCTGAATCCAAGATACAACTCAATTTTTCTCCTGGACATAACGGGAAATCACGTTTTGCGGTGAATCGTAATGAACAATAATCATCGTAATGCGTTATAATTCGTTCGGCACTGGGATCCACTAGGAAATGCTCGTAGAGTAATTCTTCCTCATTCAGAAAATACGAATTACATCCCGGAATTTCCCGAGAACATCAGACTCGTAAAATTGATCAATCAAATTCCACGAGAGATATGAAATAAAAAAAAAGGCATAATAAAATCATACAAGTGGCAGTTGATTTTATAATTTTTCAATGACACAGAATTTATCCGCGTGAATTTAATTATCCCTCGATGAAATAAAAATCTCTCGCATGAATAATTACCATTGAAACTTAATTGCCCTTAATTATGATATAATTCAAGTGGGTTAAAAAATGGAGTTATTTGAAATTATTAAGGAGTGATTGCGTAGAGCTAATAAAAGAGATACGAAGGACGCTTAGATTCGAATCATGGGAATCGTGATATTATTGTGGGATCGTGGGAGTCGGCTGCCACACCTTCGGCATTCAAATCCACTTGGTCGACAAAATCTATTCATAATTCTAATTCTCGCTTTTTTTCGGTAAACAAAATTCAATCCGAGGCATCAGCTTTTGGAAGTGAAAGTATTTTGGGCCTTCAACTTCGAATGATCAAATAATCTTCAATAACTCCATCGATACGATATTTTTCGTTGAAACTTCGATATTTATTTTCATATTTATTACCGAGATAATATTGATGGTCTGCATTTGAATGGGAGGGAATCGTTGTACTTTCTCTTGAAGGGAGAAGCCACTCGAGGATTCTTGGCTCGTTAAAATTCAGAGAGGAGTGATTTTTCTTAAATTGAAGCTGTTTTTCTCGAATGGATTTTCTCAACGCTATAATTTGCTCGAATCCCCAGATTGCGAGTGTTCGACGAGGGAGAGAAATTATTGGCGATAAAGAGTTGCCTTGCCTTTTAATATTTAGGGTATGAACAGATGCGAGAAAATGATTTTGGAATGGAAAAGGGTTTCAATCGTCGCATGAAATTCTTTAAGTCCTGAAACTTCTAATTGGCTTTCTCCACGAAACCCGGAGGATTCCGCTATTAAAAAAATCCATAGCCTCCACGTGCACTAATTAATAATCTAGCCCATGTCACCAGACCCTCGGTCTGAAAGACTGCGCCCGAGGGCAACAGTTGCCCCACTCGCAATTTCATCTATCTCTCCACATTTCCACGAGAAAATACCGAAAAAAAAAGTGGAATAAGAAGGTGAAGCCTGACTGATTTATAGAAGAAATGATAAAGACTGGTGTCAGTGGAGCCCCGAGAGCCATTCCTGGACTCAAAACTGAAGTGAAGGAACAGGTTCTCTTATTGGAGTGTCCAACCACTCCAGGAATGCAAAACGAAGGAAAAACTCACCATCAAATTTATTTCTATGTCTCTCCATTTAAAATTCTGATTATTCCCATCCCTCCTCCCTAGCCCCTGATGAAACACGAATTTTCGATTGTATAAATAGCACGAGGTGTCCTTGGAGTGCATTATCCGGGTCTGAATGTCGAGGTGCAAGTGATAAATGCGACCGGTTAATTCACTTACAATTCTACATGCACTCGGAAGATGTCCGGTTGTGGGTGGTTTTGTTGCTTGATTTATTCATCCAAGTTGTTGTAAATCTACCCTTGAGCCCCACCTCCACCTGAAATGACAAATTGATAAATTAAAAACACCAGTTTGTTTATATTTTTATTGAATATAATTGATGATTCTCAATAATTGTTATTGAAATTCCTCTCATCTCTGTTGCAGATGGCGGGGCAGTACCTGAAGACCAGTCTGGCCATGAGGTAAATTGAAAATGGCACTTAAAAAAAATTCTGAACCATTGATTATTTATTCCTTGATATGAGATTGATTGGTTCACTCATCACCAGTGATATTAATCCGCTTTTAATATCTTCTTCGTGATCGACTCATCCCACGCCTTTTACATAATCGATCAAAAATATCTGAAGATAAATTACATCACCCCAAAACGTCAATTTCCGCAATTTTTACAGGTAAACGATCGTTAATCTTGAAAAAAATGAGACTAACCACAAGGAAAAAAATATAATAACAGAGTTGAACCCAGACAATGGATTTTTACGAACCTTCACTTTCACCATCTAATACAGTTCTATCCACCTACTAGCTCTCCTCATCATGATCATTCATCTTAACCAATTTTTTTTTTCATGCTGATTGTCCTTAATTCGTATATAATGCATCTCGTGCCGAATGGGTCTGCGTTAATATAATAATTATTGTGCATCAGTGCAATTGCGATTGCAAGTAATAACATCTCTCTTCCACTTATCGGCGATTGATCTTGCGAGAGTGTGACAGCTCCAGACGAATCGCCAATCTCTCCGAATGACAGTATAATTGACGCCATTATAAACTCGACCGAGCAATTGAAACCATCTCTCTATTTTCTCATGCAGCGGAGATAAAAATACCATTGAATACACGAGGTATATTGCATTGTGATGGCAATACACCATGAAGACCGATGGAAGATAATAAATATGGAAACAATGAGGTTTTATGGAGCTGTCCGTAAATGTCATCATGACATTCCAACATCAAAATATTATGACTAGACAGTATTCAAGTTGTCTCACGTCTCTACCCGTCGACTCTATGGAATCATTTCTCATGAATCATTTTATATTAGGCCACTCGTACGTAACCTGATCATAAAGGGGTTATGTGTATTGATCGAGCTGAAATGGCGCCAAAATAATATTTTCCCGCCAAATTAGCTATTACTGGTCGTAATGAGGTTATGATCATGCAATTTCGAGTTTCCATTTGAATTTTTTTAGTTAAAAATTTCACAATTGACCGGTGCGATAGAGAGAGGGCTTGTGTTTCGATTTGAATACGGGAGCATGGAATAGTGCCTGCGGAGGCTAACGGTTTGACATACTCGGTAACAATACCAAGGCGTGTCGGAGTGTTGCAATTGGTACCGTGTACCTGAGGCACACAAGTCATACAGCATTGCCCACGGGCTCAAGTAAATTTTCTAAGGCCCCAGACCGCAGAATAGAATAGCTAGATCAGTGTAGTATTTCGCAGATAGGTCCATGTACGCGTGTTCTTAAATGTCAAGGCAGCCTCTCTTCGATCTCCTAACGTTGCAATCCACTCAAATGTAATTTATCTTCCTTCTAGGACTCGGTAGCAGCTGCATCGGAGGTGCATGGAGGTGACTACGAAGATTCAGACGACTCCGACATGTATATGGAGCCTGATGGAGCTGAGACTGTTGAGCAGAACCCGAAGACAGCGGATCTGCCGAGGGAGCCAGAGGTCACGCTGTCAGCAGCCTCATCCGTCACTTCATCGCCGATCATCGAAGAGACGAGAGTCACGGCTACGGTATCTGAGCCGGTGCAGAATCCAGAGCCAAGGCCGGATGACAGATCACTCGTTCCAGAGAGCCAGAACTTCTTCCCGTCGTTTGCGGAATTGTTTGCTAATCAGAGGCTGCCCTACGCGGATCAGCAGCAGCAGAGATTCCGACCAAATCGCTTCCTCGGATACTTCCAGAGGGATCGCAGCTCTGGGTATCAAACAGCTGCCACCAACGTGAAGGACAGCACACAACATCCACTTCTGGGATCAGGCAACTTCGGTGTCATTCGTGGTGGGACTTATTATCCGGAGGACAAGGAGGCTGAAGAGTACTCCGTTGATGAGAGCTTGTACAATCCGTATTACTCGTCGAGTGCCGCCAGGGGTCGGGCCTACTACCGCAACCCCAAGCCTCAGCCAATCCGTGGTGGTGACTTCTTCGCCAACTTCCGGGACTTTGCCGATATCACAGCTCCACCCAAATCCAGCTTCTCGCACCTGTCAGTCGTTTACGCTAACAGGAATGGCACGAAGGGTCGGACCAACGAGCCGAGGAACATCATCGAGACCCTCCGAATGCTCGAGGAACAGGGAGATGATGATGTCAATGGCATGACCACCACCACGGAAACTCCCACAAAGAAACTCAGCCAGGGTAAAAGGAAACTCATCAAGATAAAGAAGTACCAGGACGACAAGGCTAGGAAATCACGCATGACCAATTTTGAGCCCCTGCTTGCCCTCAGCTGAACAATCGATGGAAAATCGTAATGGTTATTTGATGCGTGCTAATAGTGTATGTGAATCGAGTGGAGAGTGCTTCGGGGATTCGTGTCCCAGCGGAATCTGGCCTCGAGAGATCAGAACCAAAGTCTGAATAATTTTTCTTCTCTTTTGCAGTTTCAATTTTCATTTCTTTCTGGGGATATATCGGGGAAATGCATCGGCCGATTCATTGAAATTCTTTACGAGGAGAGGTGCAATGAACTATCATCACCAATCAGTGAATTCAAAAATCACTCACTAATGACGAAAGCTCCTTAGCTCCCTCTCTCCGTGTGGCCAATCGCGACAATATCATGGACTTTATTATTATTATTATTTGTATTATTATAATATTATTTTGTAAAAGTGAAAGTATCAATTGGTGGTATTAATGAGTGAGGAAGATTCCTACCGCTATGGAAAGTTATCTGTAGGCCTCAAAATCGAGGAGATGGTGGAGAATTTATTGGCATTCCTTGTATTTTAATAAAAAAAAATGTAATCACATCAGCGTAAATCAGAATTGAATTGAATTACTTGGGTTAAATGAGAAAGTACTGAATTTCGTAGTTAAATGGTAAAGCAGTACGACTTCCGGTTCTGCATTACCGTCTAACTACCCAAGTCATTGCGCATTAATAAATTAGCCAATAAATTTCTCCCCGTGGCCAGCATTGAATATACTCCATCGATCTGGTCTTCATCTCCACCGAAGCTGTCATAAAGTTGCACCACAACTTAATTCCAGCTTCAACCCATTGTTATAATTTGTTGTTGACTATTGTAGTTCTAACTCTAGCCTAACCTATCAACAATTCACAGACAAGATTCCCGGTGTAGAACAATGGAGCGTAAAAATACATATCTCACAATTATAAACTTGTCATGGAGGTGATATAAAGAACCTGAATAAAGAATATTTTAAGTAAATCTCACAAAATGCCTTCCGCCATCAGCGAACAATCTTCTTCTTCATTTCCGCAATCATATTCCCAATGCCCTGGTGAATCTCGTCATAGGTGGCTTTTCCGTACATCCAAGCTGGTGTTGAGTACACATTGTACTGCTCACAATAGGTAACACCTTTTACATCCTGTTCCTCGACTTTGGCCCCCATGTCCTTGACCCTGCGGATGGCCTCAGCATAAGGCCAGTCGTCCTTACATCCTGAAATGTCATTATCCGAATTATTCGAGAGGTATCGTCATGCTCGGGAAGCACTACCATCCTTTCCTAGGGTGACTTTGACGCCCTGAAGAACCCGGGGAACAAGAGCTGACGCAATGCACATTGTACCAATGGGCTTTTTCTCACAGTTGAACTCCTCGATGACTCGCCTTAAATCTGGGATTAGGGCACATTCAGCTCCTTTCGATGCAAAGTCACTCCTATTGAAAAGTGAAAGGACATTTTGTAATAATTCATTGGTGTGTCGTCTCCCGTTGATTATTTAATTGTTCTCCTAACATGGTTCGAGCAGCACCAAAACCACCAGGTATTATCAAGGCTGCGCCGCACTGGGATTGACAATCGCTCAGTGATTTGATTGATGATCTGGCTAATCTGGCTGCCTCCACCAGGGCATTCCGTGGTTCACCACATGTATCGGGTTCCTTCGTCAAGTGATCGACGACACCGCATATCTCCATGTCGGGTGCGAAGAATTTTGGATAGAAATTGTGATGAGAGAGATTTATCGCGAGTGAAATGGATTCCGATATCTCGGTACCGTCCAGACCACCGCAGCCGCACAGAACCTACCGGGATCATTAATTAGGGTGCGAAAGGGATGACTAATGAAGATTTCACTTACGACGATAACTGGTATCGGGTCACATGTCTCTTTCATGGTTTTGTTGCTTGTCGTTGAGTAGAGGTCGAATTGAGGATTGCATTTTGGTGTTAATGTGCGCAGGATATGGGACATGGAGCGCAGCATCTTGGAGACGAGGAAAGGGTTTGACACCTGAAGCCGATTCGATAGACTTTCAGTTTATTGATCATGACGGAATGTTTAAGTCGAAGCGCCGTTGTTTTATCCGCTTGATTATGGTTGACAGTCGGTCGTGTCGGTAACGTCCATTTTTTGGACAGACACGTGCAGCAGTCGGTAAAAAAAATTTCCAGTGATATACCAGTAACAGAAGAAAATGTAGAGATTAAAGTGTCCAGAGTGATTTAGTTCGCGGTTTCTGAGGTAGACGTCACCTCAGTCATCTTTGAATATTTCATATTTAATTTGAAATCATTTCATCTCATATTTTTCCTTTCTTAATTCCTGCATTCTAAATTATTATCAAACAAATGGATAAAAATAATCGAAAAAATCCACTGGGTAATTCCAGAAAATTCCTACAGCCTTTTTTATTTGATTTCAAACCCGCGGTATTTATTATATAATGCGGGGAATAATTTATTCTCTATTACTACCACATGAGAAAAAATTTCCCCAAAGAAATGATGACTCCTCTCAGTCTTAAATAAAGGCGGTATTCAATTTCCGAACGTTAAAAAAGTGGACCGAAGAGATTAACTGAGATGTGATGTAGACACACCCCCGGGACTGTTAAATTTTTCCTCTCCAGTATTTTTATAATACTTGTATTACGCATTACGTATTCATAGTCTGAAAAGTCGATCGCGCATCGGAATAAATTCAGCAATACTTTAAAAAAAAAAATTCCAAATGCTCACGACGCATCCCTAAACCACCACCGAAATATTTCGTACATTCTCCGATCAATTCTCAATTATTCCCCCTCATTATTCGCCACCCCCTCAATCAATAGCCCTCGAGTGTGCGATTGACGACATCGTGCGGTACCCGAAATAGCAACGGATATAATTTTATGTAAATCCAAAGCAACCCTTATGCTTGTACGCCCTAACACCGACGATACTTTCCCATTCCTGAGAGGTTATGGAGGTTAGAAAATGGTACGTATACTACGGTGGAAGGGTATGAGCTGAAAATGTCGGTGGGGGAGAAGAGGGTGAGGGGCTTATATGAATGTTAAAATAAGTTTGAAATTGTCGCGGACAAGTTCAGCCCCATGGGGCCTACCCGTCGAGTAATTCCGCAAAGCCAGCAGTTTCGGCCCTTTCGACTTTCGAGTTGGTCGCATCGACACGAATTTTACCCTCTCTCGTATCCCTGTATATAGCCAAGGCCGTTCTCTGACTGGGGAAGTTTGTCGCAATGCTGATGACGACCATGCACCATTCATATTCACCACCAGATTACACTTGTCGATATCTAATCATTTAAAGTCCTGATCGATCATTATATCCTAACAGGGTTGTAAATGAATGAAAAAGCGATGGGATTTATTCGATCTTTTGCCCAGAATATTTACTAACCACAATAAAATGGTTCGGGGTCATGTAGAATAACCGTTAAAAATAGATTCCGATTTTGAATAATTTTGGGGTTGAGTTATCAGTCCTAAGCGATCGGAAAAGTGAAGTTTGGTGGTGTTATGCCTCGAGTTCTGACTCGAGGTGAAATCCAAACTCTCACCGATGATCGATACGACTCAGTGTCAGCCCTATGACTTGGACAGGTCCTCCGAGAGAGTAGGAAGGTTGGAATGAGAGCTCCAGGGTAGTTTTGATTCACCTCGCAGCAGCCTACCGGTCACAGAACTGACGGCGCGTAATTGTTCTCTTGTCTGAACTGGTCTTCTCTCTCGTATACGGCATTCCAAAATCCACTCGTACCTCCAGCTTCCTGCCATCCCTGCGATTGCCTTCGCGCCAAGAATGCATAAGCAGCTAACCTTTACCGATCCACATCAAGTCTATCAAGTCCCTCAAGTCCAACCCCCAAGCGTAAAAAAATAAAAAATGAAAAAAAAAAAATATATTCATCCCGATAATTGCAACTTGAACTGATGATTAATAGATTTGGAGAATTTGAGAAAAATGAGCAATGGATTATTTATTCATGACTGGTTGCCATCGTTCACCCGTGGTTGATTAATGATTCAGGAGCCGTCGGTTTTGCCTGTTTTTCACGCATAATTCACCCTGATAAAGCTGTAATAATTTAACGATGGAAAATTTGATTGTCATGGGGAGTATGTATACTCACCTCAATCATTTGAATGCCACACGTACACGACTGTTGCCGAACAGTTGGTTTTCAAGTGAGCGGTGGGAGGAGGACTCGGTGGTCCCGTAGGCACAGCAGTTCTGACGTGTGACGGGATTGCCGTTCCTGGGAGACACCTCATTCAATTAGTCACTCAGTTACTCGCATCACATCGCATTTACCGGGCCGACTCCCCCGGAGAGCGCGTTCCCGCGTGATCAACTTTCACTCCCGTCCGGGAAAAGGCAAGGGTAATTCTCGATAAAACTGAGATTTTTAGGGTGAGGTAAATATAAATATCCTTACCATTTTCCCCCATTCGATAGTCATTCCCCAGAATTTTTTGACATCTCAATATTTTATTTCAATGTGCAGCGAAAACTCAGGAGAAAGATCTATCGGTGAAATTTTCACAATGGAATGAAATAGATAAATTACCGGTGGGACATTATTCCGTGGATACACGTCTGAAGTCACCGGAATTAATTTCGGTAGAAGAAAACTCGTTACAGATACAAATAACACCTCCATGCATTCGCCAAAATAGACACTATAAATTCTGCGTCATTAATGGCATCATTAACCCCCACTTCGTCCACTAATTACCCATACGGGCAATTGCCCATTGCGGAATAAAATTCTTCGGTGGAAATATGACTGGAAAAATATATATCCGATATCAGTTATGTAATAAAAGTTTTGCAGGGGTGAAAATCATGTTTGATCGCGCTGAAAATTAAAGAAACGATCTGCTCGTGGTTGTGGATAGATGGAAAAGAAAAATAGAAGAGTGCAGGACGGGGGAAAAATGAAAGCGAGGAAGAAATGAACGAGGTTGTGCCGTTCGTAGCGATTCGAGTCGACTCGACCGTTCCCCAGGGGTAGAAATCGCCCTCTCGCCCTCTCGCCCTCTCGTTTCTGCCGCCCCCGTCTCCTCATCGTTCCACGGCTTTCTCAATTTTGTTTTCATCTTTTTCTATGATTTTACGCGATTCCGGGTTCATTTTCTGATCGATGAGGTTATGAAAATGAGGTACAGGGACGCCACCGCCAGGCGGCTCCGTCGATTACCAAAGAATTATTCATTTTTACGTATAAATTACCCCGTAAATTGTGAAATTGTCACAGAAACCCTGAGAAAATTGTATTTGTAACTTGGGCGTGAAGATTTTTACGCAGTCCGCTGGGCCGTTATTAAAATCTCCGTAAAGTTCATCTCGCCGGGATGAATAAGTGAGTGGTCTCGTTCGTAAAGCGACGAAAGAGTGTAAGGAGTGTTATAAAACTCGAGATGTATAAAACGGTTTATACCCTCCGCAGCAGCATTAAGACGGTCTCGCTCTCGCCAAAGTGTCTCCCACATTGAATAATAAAAATGTTGAATTGCTAAGGGCACGGTAAATGTTTAGACAAATGAGATATTCCCCAGCAGCAATGACCACGCTCTGACGAAGTTTTATTATATTTTTTTCATTAACAAGTTACCCCGAACCCCTGAGATGAGGTGGATGGAAAGTTGGCCGGTGAGTTTTAGCGAGACTTTTGTTAATGTTCGGAATTAACGGAGTAAGGAGACTTTAAGTCATAAGGCCTCTCGGGAGCCAGCGCTTGGGTTCGACGCCAACTTTTACAATTCTTTATTTCTTTATCAACTCCACTGGCCGACCCCTACACAGGGTATATATATAGTCCCTCGTCGCGTTGCCCCCAGAAAGTTATTCTCCACGACAAAAAAATCAGACGTTAAATTTTCTTTCTCCTTCGATTGCACCGTAATCGGCTGTTGCTTCCAAATCGAGACATTCCAATTAATCACTTAATTATCACATGAGCAATTAATTCTATCTGTCAGAAAAATTCGATACACCCGAATCACTTAACCGTTACCCATTTTTTTATTATTCAAACTGGATAAGTCGATGTGAGAGGATCGGCACGCGTATCGCATAATATGACATGATTGCTTCGTGTATCCTCGGACAAGCAATAATCGGCGGTGGGTTCACGCATGTACTGAAACTACCAAAATACCCGATCCCGTGTCATTGGGGCAAGTGAGACAACGAGAATGAGCGAGAATGCCCTCACATACGCTCGTGTAACTAATCAACCGGCTGTCGAGCCAATTCTACCCCTCACCCTCTCGCGATTCGATAGTACACGAATATAATCCCCCCCTCAGTACCACGTCACCCCGAACATTCACCGAAATCCCATATACCGGGAATTTTGACGAGTCAATCGATTCCCGTTTATTCAATGTTTTTTTTATTCTTTTTCATAGTCGATTCAATATTGTTCACCCAATCATAAGTGCCCTTAATAGATTATTATTATTGGTTCCATAAATCTCGATGATTATTTGACATTGACGCGACCTTTGGCCGACCTTCAGGCACATTTGCCCTCGATTTGTTTTGGAATTATTACGGAATATTTTTTTCGGCGGAGAATATGATCTCGGGGTCATTCGAGCTCTCGTTAAATTGTCCCTAGGTCTGCCTCATCAAACATCTCGATTAAATTGAGCGTGAGGAATCATCGATTGAAGGAAGAATCAGTAACGAGGTAAAAATTGAGACAGCTTTATTAAGTGGAAGGGAAGTTACCCTGATTAAGTTAGTTTTCACGACCCCATTTGAACGGTGACGCTGTAGAGTCACCCCTCTCAGCTAATATTATTTATTACCGTAATTGAAAAATCGATGGAGCACCTCCGATACTCTGATTACAACGCAAAAAATTCCTCCGAATAATGAAAAATTCAATTGATCACTGACGAGAAATAATTATTGCGGAAGGAATCGTGATTAGTTGACATGAGCTTTCAGTCAGAGAATGAGAGGCTCTTCGGGGTATATATAATCTAACCCGATTAACCCGACGCCGAGGGCTCGACGGAGGGGTCCGTTGAAAAACCCAAGACTCCCGTTGTCAGCCACTTCAATTTTTAATTAACGAGCAATCTTCACGCTTTATGCATTCAGAATCTCACTTTATTTTTTTACTTGTTTCAGTGTCAATTAGAATTAATGAATGGCCGGTTTAACGAGATTGGGAACGAGTCAGTGTACGTGAAATGTTGTCAATGTGGGGACGAGGGGGCGGAGCTGATTGGACTCCTTTAGTGAGCAGTTTAGCAGGTAGTGCGAGATCAGATTACGAAATTAGGAGGTGCACGTGGAGAATGGACCAGTCCGGAGATATCTTCTGGGTCATGGCGTGACGTGAATCATTCTCGCAGGAAACCATTTTCCAGTCATAATATAAATATAATGAGATTGAAATTAATTTCGAAGGAGACACACTGGTACAGTCGACTGCCCCACCCCTAGGTGAAATTCGTTTCATAATTTGCAATCTCCTTTGGTCTCCGCAGTGATTCCCAAATTTTCACGATTTTAAAAATTTTCAAATCTTTCCTCATCTCCCCATTTGATTCGAAGAAATATTATTCATGGGAAATAATAACAAAAATTCTTTATAATCACGTCGTCAAATATTCTCGGGTGCAACAAAATTCCTTCATTCAGGAGTATCAAGACGATTGATGATATCAACTAGGTCAGTCCTCCCAATCTCAATTTAATGTGCAGCACCCTAGGTACGAGTAGTACATGGTATACGAGTAATAAAACATTTCGCGTGCGAGGGTATAATTGTCGGGGCTGGGTCCACAGGCTGTAGAAGCCCGAATGGTACGTCGAATGGTAGTCTAGGTTTAGGGGCCCCGGGGGTGCAACGCGCCCCCTTTTTCATCCTGTTGTTATTTATCATCCAGCTAGTGTACAGTCACTTTATCTCCCTCACTCATTCGACCCATCTCACTCACCTCGAACTCATCGATGTCGAAGATCGTTTGTACTCGCACCACGGTGGATGGCAAATGTGTTGAAGATGCTTCACCGTGTGTGACGTAAGAGAGTGGAAAACCACTCGGTGTGAGTGTATCCAATGGCAATTGTGGACCTTCGTCAAGTCCCTCTGTTTCGTTTTACCCGACATCAGCCTCACCCTCTGGATGAAATTGAGACAAACCCCTGGTCATATAAACCCAACTGACCACAAGTTTAATTCGAATTCTAACAGAGTTTTACTTCATTCAGGTTGGGGAGCGTTTATTGAGTTTATCTGGGTCATCGGAGCATCAGTTTCAGCCAAGAAATTATATTTACAATAATATTCCTTCGAATTTCTCAAATGAACAAGTCGATAACTGATCTTCGACACATCGATCCCCGATCTTGATCAAAATATTTATAAAAACCATAGTCAAAAAATTGAATTCATCAAATGGTGGAATTACTTACATTCCACTGCCTCGTCCACCAAATACCGTATGCGTATTGTATTCCATAGAATTGCATAGTCTATGACCTCGTGTGGGGTGCTTCAGCTATGCCAACTACATAAGTGACACATTGACGGGGGCTGACCGCAGCTTGGCAGGCCTGACCGTCTCCCTCGGGTAGCTAGTTACCGCATGATTGGCCTTCCATTACCATACCGTACATATCCACCCTCCGAAAGCTCCCACCGTTCACTATTTCCACCGGTTCTCTGTGCCGGTGTATTCACCTGGTCCAAAATGCGTGGAGGTACGTCCACTGGAAAGACGCTCAAGAGGGTCCAGTCCCCTGAGGCCATCCGACCAAGCCATCTTGGCGATTCCACACCACGTCGATAACCCCACAGAACGAGCTGATAAAGATTCACAGCCCTTCCGAGACATTCAAAATCTAAAAGGTAAGATGGACTTTGGATACGTTGAAACTGACTTTTATTTTCGGAATCACGAGGTATCCGGTCCTTGATCACTCCATTGATCATGAGCTTCCTGGGGCTTGGGCCTTTTCGTTGGACACGTCCACCGGCATTTTCCATTATTATCATTAATTTTTTTTTGCTTCGAGCTCTTATCTCGGTCCCTGTTATTTCGCGTAAAAGACGAGGAGCGAGTCCTGCCACGGGTAGATGGATAGACACGATGTGAGCATACGTAGACATGTGAGGGTGCACTCGCTTAATTACACCGGGGTGCCTCGTGGGAGGCCGAGGGAGAGAGAGAGAAGTTGGTAGAGACCTTACACCACCCTCCGAACCCCGCATCACCACCTCCATCCAACACCACACCACCAAATCCACAGCGCTCTAACCCAGACTCATCCAGGTCCCTCCGCCTTCATTGGAAGCCCTACTTTGGCTGAATTCTCATCCCCCCATATCTCTTGACGTCTAACCCATGGCAAAACCCTTGTAGACGTATAGCATCTCCAACGCTGAGATTTCCAAACCGACGTTGAGGTCGAGATATTCGCATAGACTGCAGTTGAACAACGACTGGTCTACGTCCCACCGGGAACGCCTCGTGGTTGGTGGCCCCACGGATGCAGCCCTATTACTCTGCATCGCAGCGAAAATCCGGGAAATAGCTGGCTGAATCGTATAATGGCAAGCTTCCATCTCCCTTTCTCTGTTATACTCAAACTACGTGATGGGAAATTTAACCTCGACTGATCGAACGAATTCTCTCCTCAGTTCCGTGAGAAACCGACCAAATTATCGGATTTCATGGCTTGTTCATCTTCAAACGTTTCTCATGAACGTAGATGAGTAATGGTAACACGATTTTGTTTCATTAATATTCATCCGCGGTGACGAAAGGCAGCGTTATCGTCGTCTAGAATCTGCACACCAGGTGTGTTCTCGGTATTTTTCGGAGGGTGTGGATATGACACATGTCTGACAACTGTCGAGATAAGCTGACTTAGTTCAACACGTTTGAACGATATCGTGCAGATGATGAGCTCGAACTGGCATATATTCAAGTCAATTTCACTAATTAATTTGTGTGTAATTAAATGTAAACAATGTTGGCGCTTGAACAGGTCACGACTGTCCGAGTTGTTCTTGGGTCAGTCATAATTTGTCACTCCAACGCCTGTTAACGTGGATATGAGACGTCTAATCGCGTGCCCATAAATAAGATAACAATTTTTCATCCAGGGTGGGTGACGGGGTGAGTGGCTGGGGGATGGAGCGAGACAGGAGTGAGAAACTGGAAAAGTTTGTAACCCTCGTTACTTGGGTATCGAATTCCAATTAGATGACGATCACATTTCCACCCGGTTAAAGGCGAAGACGACTAGTTTTTCCTTCTCTTTTTTTATCTTCAATTCTCAAAGCAGAAAAGGCACTTGTCCCAAGGGGTCAATCCAGTGGAAACTGATTCGCAGTCATTTGGGAATTTATTTTGCTTCATCGTTACTCACTGAATCATGCACGCAGTTGGAATTTGAAGATTTTTGTTGGTCTTGAGGGAATGGAGTTGTTTCAGCTGGCTCGTTAACACCTTGAACAGGTGACGAAAGGGTGATCAACAGTAAACATGAGTGATTAAAAAGAAGGGAAAGGGGTGAGCTCGAACTCGTCACGCAGGTCACGTTTTGTACCTGTGGCTCTAGTTACAGCCAAGTGTATTGCCGACGCGCCAGCGATAGTCATCAGGATCCTCGGGCTACCCTTTTTTCATCCCCACGTTCGTGCCGAGAGTGTAAGTTTGCGCTGTGACACCAAACAAATATCCCTCTGCTTGCGACTGTTTGCACACGTCAAAATTCTTACGCAGGACTTCGAATTTCCGGGTTATTTTGATCAACCATCAGAGCGACCCCTTATTTTTCAAGTTATAGGTCCTGAAGGCCACAAAAAAGGTGTATCAGTCGAAGAAAATTCACGACAGACCTTAGCAACGCTCATGAAACATTTTGAAAATTCCCAGATCAGAGTTACGACTCCAGGTCCATCAATACGTGACCTATGATATCCAGGATTGCTTGGTACAGGGTAACTCGAGCCAGAATATCGTAGTCAAGAGTATCCTCCGGAGAGTCACCAAGAGTATATCCCTGACACCCCCGAAAGTCCCCCAACAAGCGATATATGCAGCTCGTGATTCACCCCAGCTAAGACGTTTGCCTTACGGATTCTGAAAGTGTGTAGCCAGGTTCAACGCGATGTCAGTGGATGCACTCGAATGGCTGCCAGCGACAAAGAGCTAAGATCAGTGTGACTCTCCGGTGTTCCCCAGGGCACCAGACTGTCTACCCTCCATGTGGTTCTCACCTCAGCCAAATAAAACAAAAAAATTCACAATACCTCAACTCCCATGAAAGAATGCATTACACTCCACGTGAAATGAAATTTATCCTCTCGAAACTCACTCGTAATTCATACCTCAATGAATAAATGAAAAATTGGCACTAGGTGGTGGGTGAGTGTTGAGGGTGAGCTAGGGGCTAGAGGGCAGGGAATAAGTGGTGGCTGACTGTGGGCCGATTGGGGGTGTGCGACTGAGGAGAGTTTACGTCGACAGCACACGGTAAACCCCCGGAATTGTGGCAGCCCCCCTCCCTCCCTCAATCCCTCCAGAGACTTTGTCGGGTATTGAAAATTACATCTTACTCGGCAGCTACCTCCACCCAATATAACCACCCCATCGTTTCGTTTCTACTTTCAGCTCCGTACCACGAAGCAATATACACATCGATATCGTCGATGCGTAATCGTTCCACGCTGTTTCGATGGCAAAACCACACGTACAACCCTTGACTTTACTTCCCATCGTGCATCCGGTGTACGCTTTCATAACCGACGGACTGCGAACGCTTGCCATCCGGAAATTCCCGGTAATGCAAATTAAAGAGTTATAAAGCAACTGGCGTGATTCAGCCACCGCTGTATTTCAATAATTTTTTCAAAGAATTCCGTTGGAGAAAACAGGTAGGTAACCAGAACGCAACTGAAAAAAATGTTTTTACGTTATGTGCCTTGTATTCCGTTGGGAGCCGAGTTGGTATGCTATAGCACACACATTCAGACGACGCTTTTCCAACAAATTCCAAATGTATGTTTCTACGAGGGACCATGGTAAAAAGTCTGTCTCAAAGTCATGCGTGAAAACATCAAAAGAGTGTATGCACACGCGCGAGAAAAAACCCGTGAAAGGGTCGTGCTGAGAAAGTCGTGACATCTTTCGAAGGGGTCACACTGGAGATATCCTGGATCGCGGGTATATTCCCATGTATGAGATGTAAAATATGGATGGAGAGGTCAGGATAAACAACGATAAGAGGAATGGATAGAAATTGTTAAGGCATAAGTTTAAAAGTAAAGACTTTCTCGTGTTCCTGGTTTTACGGCTTTCTTTAGTTTTTCGAATATGCTGTAGGTCGTCTTGAGGATGATGTCCCCTGAGTGACTCTGATCTTCCAGGTGTATTGAGTGGTATCTTCACTTCAGAGTTGTTTTTATAAGGCATAAAGTCTTTACTGTATGCTACACGCTCCATTTTATATGCGATTGCCAAACGGTATGTGACAGTTTTTCAATAGTCCTAAGTGATTTTACTCCATGTTGATTTTTTAGGAGCACGAGATGTCCTGCAATTTATTCTGATAGCTAATCGTTTTTTTTTTTTTGAAGTGGAGATGGTAATCGTGTGATTAGGAATTGATGGATTCCGTCCTTCACAAGGAAGTCTTCGGCCGAATAATGACAGCCAAGTCAGACGTACTTCGCAAAGATATCCCAACGTAACTGGAACACAGCCTTGCAAGTGGCCAAATCATTCCAAAATACAGAGCAAGCGAGAGGGTCGTAGAGTTGGTAATTGGCAATATGAGTGGCTGGATCCAGCAGGATGTCGGGTCAGTCGCGCGCCCCAGGGACCAGCCGCTCCATCTCTCTTTTCCTAGGGTGTGTTTCCATTCCCTCTGTCTCTTCTGCCACTGTTTTCTCTCTCCTTCGTTGGCAGTTGGTAGGGGGTCAGAAGGCAGGAATCAAATTGAGTTTCATACTGGCAGGGAGTCTCATTCCCCGTATGTTGCCTTGACTTC
The DNA here is from genome assembly GCF_000806365.1 of Fopius arisanus. Classification (NCBI taxonomy): domain Eukaryota; kingdom Metazoa; phylum Arthropoda; class Insecta; order Hymenoptera; family Braconidae; genus Fopius; species Fopius arisanus. Next base: position 261,603 of record NW_011887843.1, read on the forward strand.
TCCACCCACATCCACCTCCTATTGCAGCATCAAACGTCCAGCACTCATTGGCGATCGATCAGCTTGGAGAATCATTCCTTAAATTCAATCATTGATATTCAACCGAGAAAGTGTATCCTTGTGGGCAAGTTTTTGGGATGGGGTTGGGATGCGGCGGGCGTCTGGACCGCGGATAATGGCCAGTCTGGTATGCCCCGGGTATCTCTGCTAATCACGTTAAGTCCGGCAGACCGCTTTGTGCTCCCGCGAACGAGCCACACGGATGGAAATTGCCAAGTCCTCGGCATCACGACCAGGATGAAATCCAATTGCGCAATATCTGTATAGTTATACTCGGGGTTTTAGACCACTCTCCGGGTTATCTTCCCGGGTGTCTACGAATTGACAAAGGGATTCATATCACCGCTGTTTCCATTCATTGGAAAGAAAAGCCACTTTTTTACTGAATCCAATTCTTCCATCAGCCAACCGTTTCTTTCACGTATTTTTCTCCCGTAGGTCCCACTACAAAAAGGACAAATATCGAAACTATCGATATCTCGAAAATCTTTCACGCTCACTTCTCATTGGTTCAGTGGTCTGAGGCGGTTAATTTTAATTAAGCATTCATTCAATTTTCAAATTTTTAATTACGATTTTTGTAATTATTTTTGTCGGGATAATGAAATCTCCAGACATTGGAAAAATGCAAAATAAAAAAAATGACTGAATATCGATACGTCATAATCGATCAGGTAAATACGTGATTTTTCATAATTCCTCCGAAGATTCAAGCCCGTCGACATCTCGCGGTTCAAAGAAATCGAGACAGCGTCCATCCTGACGCAGGCCACATCCAACTTACGAATCTCATTAAAACCATTGGTGCGTTACCATCCACTTTACAAACCCATATTCACGTCGTCACACCGGGACCGACTCCATTAAGATGACCATATCTCCGTGATATTACTCAGACGTTGCGCATCCAACTCACCCCTCAATCTACGCGAGGTCCACTGAGAAATTTCTCGGTAACTTTGTTAGCTGTGGGAAAAAAAAGGGCCAAGCAAACGACTGATACGTTTTTCCTCCTTATTTTTATTCAAAGCATCCAGGCACCTCTCGCGATCCAGGGGAAACCAGAAAGGTGGCGCCCCCACCTTCCATCCACATTGTCTCCTTTTTTATACTCCAGGAGAAGATTTTACGCGGAGGAAAATTTGAATAATGTCTTTTATCGGGCTGTTTTCCACCCACCTCCCATCCTCTCCTCGAGCTATATCCGCATGTTTCGTCTGTATATGTATATTTTTCGCTCACTCTCTCCTAACCTCTCCGGGGAATCGTGTATCGTCAACGAGGAAAACGTCGTTTGGAAAGGGCGTATTTGGATTATCACTCGAGTACTTTCTCTACCTGAGAGAAACTTTTCCCAACGACTTATCAACATCTCGATTACAACCTTGATATTCTGAAGAAAAAAGGCCACTGATTCAGGATAAAAAATCGAGACGTCGAGGTGTATTTAACCTCTTTATATCGTTCTCGTTGTTTTTTTTTTTTTTGTTGTGCCGATTAAACTCTTTCGCGATAGGAGATGCAAGGGCCGAGAGTAATTTGTGGAAGAAAGACCCGACAAAAAGGGTTTTGCCCACTTCAAGAGGGGGTTAGAGGGGGGGAGGGATAATGCGACCCCTGAGATGCCACAGACCGCGGAGTGATCTACGGCACTCTATCCACATTCACGAGTACTTATCCTCTGGATCTCGCAAAAAGTCAAGCACATGATTTTTAATGTACGACGAATTAAACTGTCGCGAAAAATATGCTAATTCTTGGGGTGGTGGAAAAAAATGGGATCTACCCCATCGGACCAAAAACTCATTAACGAATGCAAACGAGGTGACACTGCGAACAAATTTAATAAAGTCGACGCGCCATTACTTTTATCGGGTGTAAACATTTTCAGGGTTGAGTGTCATGAATTTTTTGGCTGCTGTTAGCTGCCTGCGGAGGTGTCAAAACGTTTTCCTTCGGGGGAAAAATAGAATTGAAATAATGGGAAGGTCCTACGAAGGTCATACGCAGGTTATCGAGGGTTAAATGAGGATGAGAATTCCCTGAGAGATATGAGAAAATTTTTAGTGGAAAACCTTGCATTTGGAAACAAAACTTTTGGAACTTGTTTTTATTTGCAATGACCACCCTCACCATCCGCAAACACCAACTCCGTATCTTCTGAAGAAATGGAGTAAAAAAAAAATTCCCTGAAGGGCCGAAGGAAAATTCTCAGACGGTGATTTATACAGGAACGTGAATCAAATTTGCGGATTGCGGTCAGTATTTGAATATTGCGTTTGAATATGTTACATGGACTGTGGCCAGTGGCCCTCGTCTTTTCCGCATCGTGGATGTTCCTGGACGTGACGGCTTTTCCCTCAATCCTGATCCCCGAGGTCGAGAAAAATTCGAATCAGGATATGACGAAACCGGGGAGGCGAATAAAGTAGAGTCTTGGTAGGAAGCGAGAGAAGAAAAAAATGTTGGATATAAATTCTTGACAAGAAAACAATACGGTATTCTCCCCCAGCCTTTCTTTTTCACTGACTATACGACCCCCACCTGAGCGTCGGTACCGGAGAGGTCTTTCCTAAATTGAATCTTCTTCGCCAAACCCAGCGCTTCATTATTTAGAAGCGGCCTACCTCTCTCGAGTGGTTTGCAAAATTATTGTTAGGGGATCGTCGGTACGACAGCACTTGGCTTTGTCGAAATAAGAAAACAAGAAACAGAAACAATCCTTATATCTCATCGAAGGTTATGTATCAAATCCCTAAAAGCGCCAGATTCTTCAATGATTTTATTCTCCTTTTTGTTCTCGACTCCTCTTCCTTTTTAATCTGCCATTTATTTAACTTCCTACTACACCCTCACCTCGTTATTTATTTTTGTTTCAACTTCTCTGTATTTTGTTCAAACTCCCAAACAATAATACTACCTCATCTCATCTTATCTTAATTACTAACAAATGGCGAAGGTAAATAAAAAAATGAGAGCACTGCTGGAGTGATCCAGTGATTCCTGAAATTTCTCACGTGTCACGATCGTAATCCTGAGCTATCTGATCCAGAATTTCAATTATCCTGAGTCTGATTTATACGAAAAGCTCCGGATATTTGTTATTGGCTGCCCCAGTCGTTGACCATGGGAGAATAAAACATAGGTGGTGTGTCTCGTGAGACATCGGCGGATGATTTGTGAGTGGAAACAATAAGCGGCCCCTGCAATATTCATCACAGCCTTCCCCCAGCATCCGTGGGTCTGCCCAGCATCTTGGCACGTTCATGTCGAGGAACAAACCTGGGGGTGGAAAAAAAAAAGAATAAGAGGGGGAATAAGAAGGTACATCTGAGAAATGGGGGGAGAAAAAAGCGCCATGGTAGGGGAGAAACGATGGTGGTGGCGTCCAGCTAAAAGTTTGATGGGTTACCACGTACCCTTGGGGAGACACTGGGCCACTCGACGCATTGCTAGGCATTTCGCGTATCCCCACACGTCGCACAACTTGAAGGATTTTGGGATTCTATCAAACTGGACAATGCAATAATCCGTATTTTTCAGTGTGCGTGAAAAAATGAAGTTTCACTCCCTCAAAGTTGCAATTACCACTGGAAATTCCATTCAGCGAATGATCAGTCATGGATCCAATCCTCAATCAAGTATCGATCAGGTGTGTCACGCTTTTTTCATATTCCCAAAAATGACATTCCAGGGATTTGTGGGGGTGAGGGAGAGCAGGGGGTAAAGTGAATCATCTGGGATTTATCGTCTGTTCTTCAATCTCAACTTCTGACTCTTCGACTATTTTTATCTATTCTCTCTTGCTCGTAGATCGTTGGGTTGAGTACACATGAGGATCTGAGACATACGTCGGGACATTTTAAATTGGCTATTATACTATTTAACTTGAGGGACCTCTCCACTCCATACAGCCAGACATGGGGGAGTAGGTCGAAGAATCTAGACAGGGAATACATTCTGGCTCTCTCTTTCTCCTTGGATGGGCATGTGTGATGTACGGAAAACGCCCCTCATACTCCATTCAAACGAACGGCAAACAGAGTTAACGGTGTATTTGCCTGCGTCCTGATCTAATGTCCATGATCCTCGGACCGGAAAGTACTCTGCATTGAGAATTCGTCGGGGAGCAAATTAAAATATTTATTTTCATAGCACAAAATAAATTTTCTATTCCAATTAAAAAAGTTTAACGTTCACAATATTCGCTATCCCATTCCAAAAATTTTTCCTTTCGATACCTGAAATTTGATCCTGAGAAATCACGACTTGTGAGATATTTTTGAGAATTTAGGAGTTGAGATTAAAATAAAAATGATGCGGCATTACTCCCCTCACCGAAACTTCAGTCGTCCCATGACAAATATCGCGACTCCACATCCAATCCAATTTTCAAACGCTGCTCGAGCTATTTTATTGGAAAATATGGATTGCTTATCAATATTTGCACCTATGCGTCAAAAAATGTATGAACAATTTGCGACACATGCAATAACACCGATGAATATGTTTCGTTATCACTCGATCTCCCGTTATTTTTTTCCCCCACCCCAATCCACCCACTCCCTTTTTTTCCCAGTACTCTGTATATGTTTCTGATGAATTTTAACGACACACGGTTGCGTCAGTGCGGAATTGGCTCGGGGGTTGAAAAGTAATGCACCCAGAGCAAACAGAAGACAATGAGTCCTCGCGACTTTTAATCAAGTCTCCAGCTCCCAGCTGCGGAATTAACTGAAATTACGGCCACACGGGGCACCACCGATTTAGAATTCATACGAGCCTTAACAATATCCTCCATTGTTCCGGACTTTATTCCCTCCCACAAGTACCAGAGGAGTGAAAAAAGATAAAGAATCGTATGAAGTTGGCAAATCTCTAAGAAAGAAATTTCGTCTCGACGGAGTTGAGGAGAATAATTCCCTCCATAATTCCCAGGTGGTACCGAGATCACTGAGAATTAACCAGAAGAAAATTATATTTACCTTGTCAGATTCTCATCAGGTTGTCCTGGAGGTGCGAGGAGGAGGTACACCTGGAGAGAGACAATTGTCGGTTGAAACGGAGAGGAGAATAAAAATGCCACTGTCGCTACCCATATTAAGTGCAGGACGCCGTCCAGGGGACCCTTGGGGACAGCACTGGGTATGTATTTAAATAAAACATTGGCACACGCCTGCTATTTCTACCTTCACCCAGAAATACCACCTCGAGGTTCACGGATAAACAAATTAAGCTGCAGTAGTCGTGGATCTAGTGTGGCTTGCACGCGGGACATTTCTAGTGGTGTCCAGCCATTGATCTATTGTCCAGGACTTTTGCCAATCGACTCTCGTTCGTTTGCCAGAAATGTTTCTCGTTTCTCTCAGGCTTTGACAACTTGAATAATCGACTGCTCCGAAGATTTATTCACGGGGAGATAAAAATCCATGAGAATGTTAATACCCATTCGCTAAATCTCGATTTTATCACAGGATTTATTTTCACTTGCTGGGTATTTTCGAAGAGATGAAGTGAATTTCATTGAAAAAATTTCAAAGTCATAATCCAGTTCATTAATCATACATTACTCTCAATATTTTCCTTTCCACTTTCATCCTCCATTTTAATTTTAAACGTGCGCATTGACGTCAGTTGTAGAAATGGTTGCCAATACTTGTAGGAAAACTAGCCGTTTCCAGATGACAAAGAAACCGCTCGACTGCGTGCCCTTTTCCCCGGGGGCACGGGCCACAACGATTAATCAGCTGTTGGCAAGACGTAGGAAACTCGTCCCAGGGGCAGTTCGTGCACAATGTTTTCCTCCCTTCGTTTCTTCCCAAACTCCACCTTCACCGGTGAAAAGCCGTATTTCCGCTTTCCCCGAATCGATGATTATCCTCAATGTATTCTCGAGTCTTGCGTGTGGCCGCAATGACGAGGCATGATCTGTCCAAATATTACCCAGGTTGCGTCCCCAGGGTAATCCCTTTATCCGCGTACCCGAGCATCACAGGTACTCCTTTAAAACTCAAAAGACCTCTGTACGAATATTTTTCCCACAACAAGAAACACCTCACCACATCACTCAGTCAAACGTCCAAATATTTTATATTTCATACCTGCAGCGAATTGTCATCTATTTAATTTTCCATTCAAAATAAAATACACCACATGTCTCGCACATGTTCCACCAGAAATCGCGGCAAGTTGAGATTTACGGTGAGTTTACATTTCTCAAAACATTTCGCGGAACAACCATCCATCATTTACCCGTGTCCGACTCGGAAGTATCATTTCCCCACAGTAATCCCGATGGTGATGGTGTACTATCTGGAAAGCCTCAAAACTTTTGGCAGAACCCCGGGCATTATTTTTCCCTCGATTTTTTCCACCGCCCAGGGCATCCACCATTTTTTTTTTTGTACCTTCTTCACACTCTGCATGCATCGGCCTGGAGAGCATCAGGGGCCCCAGTGGACCACTGCACGAGAAAACCGCAGAATTCTAACCTCTCGGCTTGCCTTTTTTTTTTTTATTTGAAAAAATGAAGCTCGAGGAGACGGTGATGAATATTTCTCCGGGTCGCGAATTATCATAGTAAATGAGATTGCTCTCTGAATTATTGATGAGTGCGTAACGCTTGGTCTACGTTACTTGTCGGCAAGCCGTTGGTTATTCTCGTGTGAGGTGGGGTAAAAAGCATCGAATGTAGGACAGCGCGATTTTTCTTCAGGGTGCTTTGTTATGCACGCTATACCCAGTAGGAGAACTCTCAAAGAAATTTTCATTTTCTTTAAATTTTCACGAGCACGAGCACAAGATCATCACTCATGCCGCGGAGAAAGCGTAAATTCCCAGACAATAACTCGTTTAATTTTACTCATAAGCTCCAGCTATAACAACAAATCTAGAATTTGACTTGAGTCCTCATGTGACATGCAGAAACAACAAGCGGCATGCGATCATGTGAAGAGCCAAACCTTCAATATACTATTCAAACAATCAACTACCCGTTAAATTCACCCATCCATCCCCGATTTAACCAACTAGCTTCCAATTTCGTTAAAAGCTCTTCATCTATTAGTCGAACATTTCGTGAATCGACAGAACGAAAATGACACTAGGATTGAATGAGCTCGACAGACGTACGTCATTTGGACTGGTTTCCGCCCTCTGCATCGTGCATTCCGCACACCCCAAATAATATCTCTCCCTCTTCCCTTCGTCTCCCCCCCGTTCCTATGCCCAACAAATTGCAGTGGTGATCCTCAAGGGAATCACCAAGTTATGACCGGGACCGACAACTTTCCTCCTCCGGTGTAATTATCTTTCTCCAGTTGCCACGGTTCAATAAAACCTAGGGTATGTCTTCCTAAACCCTCGGATCGATTCAAGGATAAATAATGACTCTTGATTAACAATTTCTCCACAATCTGGCCCTATCACCATACCTGATGTAAAATCGTGGACATGGATGAGGTGATAGGTGAGAGAGTCATCGGAAGACAGAAGATTTCACATCTACAAATAGATCCTAGGTATAACCGCGGAAGGAAAGACGCGTAGTGGTTGCGCGGACGGTCACCAGGGGCGTGTCCGGTGCCGCCTTCCCGAGGAAATCAACCCCCAGACACCAGAACCAACCACCAACCCCTCGACGAATTCCACCACCCCGGGGTACATTCTCGGGTCCACCTATGCACCTTAACTCTTAATTTGTTGGAGACCCGAGCGTTTAATTGAAGATACCGCTGGCTGCACCTGCGCAATCACCAAACACCGATAGTATAAACCAAGTGCTCTATAACTTGGCTCCGCCATCAATGATCCTGGGATGAACGTGCTGGTGAATAGATGGTACCTTGAGAAAATCTCAGCTCTTATAAAATCACTTACTCCATTAATATATGGCAACTGGACCTTTCTCCGGAGTTTTAATTTCATTAAGTCCCAGAAATTGGGTCATAATTCAGAACGCGTCTCCATTATTCATAAGTTTGGAGTTGTGTATCAGGATCTCTAAAAAGTTAGCTCCCCTTCATGTTTGGATACAATCGCATACAATCAAAAACTCAAAACAGCTCTCGCTTCAGGGTATGGATAAATAAGATGAACGATGTCATCAGGATGAACGAGTCGTCAGGAGTGAGAATGGCTCACCTCGTATGATATAATTCCGCATTCTCGATAGAAAAATATGCCTTCTACATAATGTAGGGATGCTGTGTATCGGTGCAGGATGGCGATGTCTCCAGAGACATGGCCCCGTCACTCCTCCATCTATCCATCTGCATACGTTTTCAATGTGTTACTGGTAGGTGCACCTACTAGTGTGCGAAAGGCACTTTACCGAGCAATCGAGCTATCAATAAAGCCAAAAGAATTTTTACTCATCGTCATAAGTTTTTTATTGGCACCGGGAGTGTCACGTCACATGACGACAGAAGTTTCGCCTGACGTAGATGACGTATCTCAGAAAGTGGTTTGCCGTTGGAAATTAATAGGATTTCCAGGCCAATCAAAGTCCGCCGGAAGTGCGAAGGTAGAAGCGGTTAACCCCGCGTAATGGAGGTCAGCTCCTTCGGGGAGTTCTGGACTCTGGATGGCATCAGCCACAAGAGTCATCCCACAAGGCTTGAGACAAATCCCCCCATCTCGTGGCTCTACTTGAATTGTCCTCACTATTTTCTCCCACTTGGCGATTGTCGTTTTGATTTCACAACTGGGGAATTCCATCAGGAGTCAAACTGTGTGAGAACTTCAGGTGCCACTCACGATCGAAGTCTTCTCGGTTCTTTTTTTTTTCTCCTGATGAAAAGGAGATGAAGAGGGGCAAGTCCACCCTCACCCAGACGCGCAGTCACTGCCACCAACTCTATTTATCAACCTTACGTTTAATTTTTTTTTTCTTTCTCCGGTGGTATCATACATCATCCGGTTGAAGCGTGATCCAGGCGAGACCACTCCGCCGTAGGGTGATAACCATCCGGAGAACTCACCAACAAATCAAGTGTACATCTACCGCAAAATTTCTGCGTGACAATATTTACCTTCAATTTGAATAATTCATCGGTGGAAAAAAGATGACACTCGCTCGTCAATTTTTCTTCAGAATGGAGAATAGTCGATGCAAGGTGAAAACCGTCGGGCGCCACAGCCACCAGAAATTATGGCTCTTGTCACGGCTGTTCATTTGTAGATGGAGTTTTTGCTCCCTGAGGAGGCTGCCCCAATCACGAGCCGCGGAAATTGCAGCCCCGTCCATCCTCACACCCCCGCATCCAGCGCTTCCGTCTGCCACCTTTTTTCCACCATCATCCTCGCTTCTCTTTCTCTCACGTCCCCCTTACATGGCACCCAGCCATCACTAACCCCTTCTCAACGACTTCCACCATCTACCTGGTGAAAGCTGGTCTTTGGATTCCTTCGGTGGCAGTATGTTGATCTCATCTGCAATAAAAATAAACTACCCCATAAAAAAAAGAAGATTGAAAAGATATTAATTATCTAATCATATTGATTTTATCAACTTCTTCAAGTCATCATCGGCCCGCGGATGAACGGATCAATCAAATGAAAAAAGTAGCTGTAAACGCTCAAGCCAACGAGCCATCATTCCCACAATTAAGAGATGTGATGTAGCACCACGAGACGATGGAGTTGTCGTCTGAAAGAGGACAAGAGAGATCCATCACGAATGCAATAACGAAGGCATCAGATGATGACACATTTTAATATCTTAAAAACAGAGCGCTCTACCACTCGTTGCTCTTTCCCTTTTTTTTTTTTTCTCCTCGACCGCAACAAAAGACCGCGTCATGTATTATCCCAAGCGCTTTTCGTTGCTTATTCGCTCGTCGAGTTCTATCCGAATAAAAAAAAAGGGAGAGAGAAGAGGCAGAGAGAGTAGTGTTAGAGTCCCCAGGTGACGGCAGAGTGATGATTAAGCTTCGCATTTTAATCAAAGAATGGGAGTGAAAAGTCTTGTAACACCAAGACCAACTGGAGATGATAAGATTTTCTTCTTGATAAATCAAATCTTTATTTCCAATGGCTTTTCTGTACAGAAAATAATAACGCATTATCCTTCAAATCCCAACCCCTCGGCTAACTCGCTTTCGATGTATTATTTTTCACATAAAATGGAAGTTGTCTTGCGTTACCAACCCTCTTAACCAATATCTCCGTTTTCTCATTCTCTTCGGTATTCACGAATCATTCATGGAGTGAAATTTTTAAATCTATATCCCACAGGTGCCAATCCCCGTAACTCGTGCTCAAGCTGTCGAAACAGCGGATAGAGCCATCAAATGAATTCACGAATTATTTCTCAGTGAGGGTGAGCGTGAGCTCAACTCCCATCGGAGGACAAAATACAGAAAAGAAATTTTCATAAGGAAAATTATTACAGCGCAAGACATCCAGGATATTGTGAGGTTTACGAGTCCCCGTTCTGGTATATATCCACGACTTGTCTTCACTCGTTGTGAACCAACCCCCGGCATTTTGGATTCTTCTAACGCAGAGGATGAGACTCGCCGTCAACTTTCCCTGGTAATATGCATTATGGACAAGCTAATGTTATTTTTATTCAAGGTAGAGGGCCCTACCCTACCCTTACCAGCCCTAAAACTACTCTTACCCCAGCTGTATCGTTCGCTTTATGGCGATATAATTTAATTTTTCAGATTTAAGGAGGCATTCGCGTCGTGCCCGTTACCCCGTGGACGAAAGATTTCAATGAGGACATGCGATATACGACTGCGTTAGACATTTATTTACTCAGCCTGCTTCTCTTTTCTTTTTTTTTTTTTATTTTTAGGAGGAAGGATGTTCTCCGAGGGGACATAGACCGTGGATTATATTTTATTCCTTGGCCTCACCCTTTTCTCGCTCACACCTCCTGGTGATGTTGACGCTGTTCTTGCCACACACAGGGGTAAGTAGCGAGAGGCCCCTGGTCCTGATGGATTTCACGACTCCACAGGGTCCCCTCAATCCACCACTCTCACACCATCTTCCATCCAGTCGCACACGTACCATCGTGGGATCCTTGGCGTATGTCCACGCAACGAGATCATTCCGCAAGTTCATCTGATGGGTCAAACCCTTTCCATTTCTTCTTCATTCTCTCGACAAATTGTTTACGTAGAGATATGAGTCGAGGGCTGATTGAATTTTAAGGCAGATCAACTGGATTTATCGTCTGATCTTTCACGTGGGTCAGCTGTGTGTCCGCAAAGTGGACATTCATGGAAACCGTAAAACCTTTTTCGGCTTGACAAATCTATTCGCTGTGTCTTGCGGCGAGGAATTTTCAATTATCCCTTTAAATAATTCATCTTTATAGATGGGCGGAGGAAGGGGATGGAGGGGTGATGATATGACGTAAACTCGACCTTACGGTCTTTCTAAACTGAATTGTGCATGTCTCCACGGCATCCTCATACACCGGATCTCACTTCCCAGGATCCTGTCGTAAAATTACCAACTGGCAGTAAACAACCAGCCGAAATAGAAAAGTGCATCGTTAAATTTATCCGGTAGAAGGGAACTCCTGTCATCACGTGTGAGTGAAAGTATTTAATCATGTTGAATCGTTCTGAAGAAAATGGCCTCCTATTTTCCACTGTGTATCGACTGATGGGAATATCTAAGCACAATGTACAGTCATGGCTGAAAGTTTTTAATAATCGTCGTAAACATCAAGCAACCTACCGCTGGGACAAAGTTTGAATTAGCAGAGACATATTCATACGAGGAGTTTGCATCGAGGGTTGTTCCTCGGAGGGCACTCCGTCATCTCCACTGCCTTCACCTCACCGGCCTGGTTCGTTGGCACGCCCTCGGGGATCAGACTAGTCATTAATTAAGTCTTTTTGCGGACTGACCCCTTGCAAGTGCCAGTAGGCTTGAAAAAACTGTCACTTATCCCAGACATTCTCATTCTTCTCGTTCAAATCGTTTATGTCCAGTTGTCTTCTCGACCAATTGGAGATCAGGACACCAGTATTTTATTTGTCATTTCAGGTGTCAGGTCGATGATGTGTCTTATTATTCATTCACAACCTTTCCTGCCTTCCTGAAATCCTAAATATGGAAATGATATTGGTAACTTGGAGGCTGTGGGCACTGTTCAGAATAGGGTCCTCCAAATGCCCACTTCAACCTTCTGTACATGTTAGCAGTAAATTGTTAAGGGATAGGGAATTCCGTACATCGCAAACATACGTACACGACACGTGAACCAGCGAGTTGAATTTTCCCTGCATGTGCATGTGGCGTTCTATCCCAGGTACGGACTCGCCTATGCAAATAAGTTGGTGGACGGTCAAGCGCGACATTTCGAGGAGAGAGCATTCGGTGGATGCTTTGTCTCTCGAGACCATGATACCTTCTGAAAATACCTGCTGAAAAATTAAAGGCATTCACGTGCAGACTGATTGCAAACTGTTTTAAAACCCCTAAATCCTTGTCCCTGGGTTGATCCGGAAGACAAATGGTGGGAGTTGGATTTTCCTCTGCCCTCGAGGTATATTTTTTTTTTTCTCCACCACTCTGAAAACATCCTGCGGTTTGTGTCAGTATGCAAACCCTCAGGTCCGGTTATCGCGACACCAGACAAACGAAACAAACAATATGTTAGCCAGCCCTCGACGATATTTCGAATTTGAATTTAAATAACTTGGCAGGATCGGCTCGGGGACTCGGGGACTCCACCACCTAGTGCCGGCTTCACATCGAACCCTCTTGTGTTCTTTATCCACCGCATCCCACCTCTTTTTTTTTTACCTCTCCACTTGGTTTCTCTCGCTCTGGGATCTGCGGAGCTCAGAATATGTGGAGTCATTTCCAGAGTGTAGATTTCCGAGCGAATATGAAAGCAGGAGTTGAGGATACGAGGCTCTTTTTAATTCTTAATTGATGGAATATTTATAATACCGTCCCGGGACCGGACTTCTATCCAGAGATTTCCCCTGGTGACCGGGGGCCACTGGCGATTGCTGTGATTATATTGAAAAATATTGAGGCGGGAGGGTTTGCGTACTTTTCTCATTCGCAATATCGCAAGATATTATAGTCAATTCGTTCAATTTTATTTACACCAGTTAATCCTGTGTTATATTTTTTATTAAAAAATATTGAATAAATTGATCGTGTTGAGCTGTGATCTAGGAAGGTTATGGGGTTCCGAGTGCAGAGACGCCACCGCGAGGTGGCGCGGTGGTGATTCGCAGGTGCAAATATCCCTCATTACGCTATTCCATCAATCACAGCGACTCATATCCTTGAATATGCTCATAAGGAGACCCAGAGCACGGCCCGAAAACAGATCCGACGTCGGTGGTCTCCATCCCGGTGTTAACGTTAATATTTGAGAATCCGGTTATCGCGCGCTTAATATGCAAGGGTTAATATGAAGGCCTCCCCCGAGGAGTCGTAAGGTGGCGGACTCACGTATGCCAGCCCCGACTCTAACGTACGTCCACAACACCCCTTCACACTTTACCCTCTCTCTCAGTCGTGCAGCTACACGCCAACCCAAGGCAAACATACTCACTGCATATTTCATATTTATATTAACCTGATTAGGACATGTTGCCCGGTTGCTTAATTCAGATATGTGGGACTTTGTTTCTCAACTGATATTCATTTTAATGGAATTTCTAATTAAATGAGCTATGTCTCGAACACATCGTACATTTTCTCATTCAACTTCTCGGTGGGTGTATTCGATGAGAATTTTTCACACTCGTTTGGATTATTCGAATCAATTTTTATTGAAATTTATATGCAATTGGGTAATGAGATCATGAATATTGCTGGACTGGGGCTTGATTGGGAGATCGTTCGGTTACGAGGCGTGATTAGCGTCTCCGTCAACTCGCATCAAACTTTTCCGATTAATCAAGCACCCCTACCCTCCCTATCCTCCCGCATACTACCACGTGTTAGCCTCTTCCTCCCCTCCCTTTTCGGTTGGGCGGTGACGATGCCACCGTAATGTAAACTAATTAAACCGGAGGCCAAGCACTAATGTGTCCATTATGTTCTACCCCTGGCCGGGGCTGGACCGTCGACCCTACGCCGATGATTTCAGCACGCAACCTCAAACTGCGGAGATTACGCGACGAGCGGCTCTTCATCTGGTCGTAAAAAACATATCAAAAGTTTTCGTCTCGCAGCACCTTCTGATCATTACGCAATCTCCATGTGCGAGTATTAATGAACGATGAATAGTAAACAATTTTGGAGGCCAGCGCCACCGCGTGATAGCGTCCCTGCACTAATGCGATCATAACCTAGTCAATTAAGTCAATTCTGATAGGAAGACAATAGAAAATTATTATTCCTTCATAGAATTATAATTAACTCGACCGGGAATATCTTATTACAAAAATTTTCTGACGAACACTGAGACATTCGTTCGTGAATAATTCCGTAAATAATATTCACTTATCTTCTGTATTTGTAATGAGGTTAGACGGTACTTAGTGCCAGGACCAATTGGATTCAATGAATGCAGACAAAATGTTATGGTTAATGGGCCCCAACTACTCAATCGTATTTTCGCCTCATCCAAGTTTCAGAGGCATCTCCATATCTATTGTGGACTTTTGTTAGAGAAAAAAAAACAGTGCAAGGGGACGCGCCCCTCCTAGAATCGACGAGGGGGGCGCGAGCTATCAATTATTAACACTTCCATCTGTTAGTGCACGTCTTGCCCTGGAGAGCCCTCTCCACGTACTCCCAGCACAATGTACCAGTACATCATATTACACGCTGCAGTGAGCCTTATGGCTTCCACTTTCTGCTCTGTATGAAAATGACCCAATTGTCCTTGAGTTTAACTCCCACTCGATCAAATATGAAAGTGTCTCGTTGATTCTGTTGAAAATGGCGCATTGTTTCAAGACGAGTCAAGATTATTTTTTGGTTATAAATTCTCGGAGAGGGCACTACGTGTCCTAATGAAATCGATGGATCGCCCCGGGGCCCTGTGGGGGGTCCTCTTACAAATTACCACCCGTTGTGTCGCCAAACTGGTGTCAATGATATTCCCCGTTGGTATTTATATTTTTACGGGGCAGTTGTCAATCCCTAACATCAGAATAGTTTTGTTGAATTTATGGAACCAATTGGCGAGGGGTCGATAATCTTCTGTCGACATATTGAATTTTTTTTTATACCAAATCGATACATACAATATTTTATATTAATACATATTTAATATTAAAATGTAGTGAAATCAGAAAAAAATAAAATTTATCGAATTAAACTTCAGGATAAAAATGCAATCCCGGAATATTCATAAAAATATTTATTATAACAAAAAAAATGAATAAAAATCGTGAAAAATTGGGTGTTTCTAAAGGAATCATTACGCTGCAATGCACCAACTGTTCCATCCTCCCAGCAGGTTGTGTTTATATCCGTAAAACAATTTTCAGCATAGAAAATCACGCGTTATAGTTGTACGTATTATTCCATAACGGGTCAGCCATTCACATCGCGGGGGGGCTAGTGTGGCATTCGTTACGGGGGTATTCATAAAACATCATAAACTTTGCTACACCCGGGTTACATTCCCCTCACCCCCTTTTTCGCCCCCTTTCCACCCCCTTACTATGAGCTGGTGCGCGCGTTTATCCAACTCTCGTTTTGTGAAGCGAGCCATAATGGTCTCATCCCCGTTATTCCATCCGGAATGTTTGCCAAAGTTATCGCACCTGTATCCACCTATTCACTCGCATCCACCCCCTCCTCCCCCCCACCCCACCGAATTAAATCATTTAATCATGATTTATGCGGTTACTTTTAACGGGAAATTAATTGTTTGTACTTTCGTTATCGTCCGGAAATTCGATAAAAAATAATGGAGTTTGAGTTGGTGGGTATGAATTGAAAAGGTTGCTGGTAGGTATGTGTAATTAGATGAAATCCGGTGAAAACTTTTCAACCCTCTCGAAACAAATCCACCCTCAACCCCTTGAAATTACCAACCCTCTCGAACGTTTTCCCGCATTTTTTTTCTACATCCCTTAGTGACCTTTTCGGTGGGTATAATTCATAATTACCTCCGTGGTAATTTAATGACGCTGGGTAATGGGATTTCGGGGATTCACTGTGAACACTGATTTAGAGAATATTTTTGAGGTGAATGTTCTGTCAACAAAGGATTACTTTGAATCAATAGTCAGTACACTGGTAGTGCACATGGTGCCACTTATAGTCCAAGTTTCCAGGTTTTCGTGCTGAACGGGTAGTTTGCCCGGAAATATGGACGACTCCTGGAGGACTCGCAAACCGTGCGGACTGCCACCGCTGCACCCCCGGGGAGACTTCCAAGGTACAGTTAGCACATTATCTCCACTGGATGTATCCTACAATCACAAGGAAAATCCAGGAACTACAAGTGCCTGTTTTTCAAATAATATTTCCCATTCCTTTCATTTATTCCAACACCAAGAAAATTATTTGGATATCCAAACAGCAAAAATTTTCCTTCACGCCAAAAAAAATGGAATTCGCAGTATCAGGGAATCATTACCCTGAATTATTCAATTATTATCAATTATAACAATAATCCATAATTAACCTCCGGCGTAAAATTAATTAATTAAAAAACTCCGGATTATCATAATTCCGCAGTTAGTCCATCCACTCCTCATTGAGATTCTCGGAGGACTCGAGAGCAGAATAAACGGAAACTATTCTTCAATGGAAACATCTTGAATATAAATAATACCGTGGGAGGGGTGGACTAGGAGACAATTGGGAGACATCAGGGTACATTGTCACTGGCATTAATCGACTGAAATAACTATCTCCGAGGCGTCGACCGGTGAAAGGTGAGAGGAAGACGCATTTGAGGTTGTGACTCCTGGCAAATCCTGGAGGGTTGGAGGGGGGTGTAAGGATGGGGTAGATAGGGGCGAAAGTCAGAACACAGCCCCGCCGGGGGCCACTAGCTGCCTCCGTGCTGCCACCACTTCAAGAACTGTTGTCGAGTTTTCCCGAAAGCTGTACAACTCCTCACCCCTCGCCCTGAAGAATACCCTGACATCTACCTCCGTCCCTTTATCATTGAGAAGTTGAAATGTTTTCTGTATTTCGATACTTTTCCAACTGTTATTGGACACGAGATTCCAATTTTAGGAAGGGTGTCGAATTGTTTTCACATATTTTTTTTTTATCGTGAGAATATTGATTCTATGATTTACCCTTTTTCTGGTTTTTCGCGATTTTCTTTCGCATTCTCGATGCGATTGTAATTTTTTTATCATTACTAAAATTATAATTATAATTATTTATATTAATATTAATATTATTCATAACAATTTTGTTTGAATGCGTAATTTCAAGGGAATTATTTGTCTAGAAATAATTCTTACTCCTTTATCTTTCACGACATGCCTAAAATCCAAAGCTCGAGACTGAATTTTCAATTTCCCAGCTACCCTGTGTAACACATGGTGCCGGTTCCACTGAGTGGATATGCACCCTCTGTTTGAATTATACCGGGATGGTCCTGGTGTCTATAAACACTGCTGTGTACACGTCAGGGGGATAAAAGAGAGAGCCATCACGCTCTCGCGACCGCTATGACAGATTGAGAGGCAAAAATACAACGACATTGTCCTTTGGTGACCAACGAGGCGTCTCAACGCTAGTCTCCCGCCCCATTTATTGTCCCGTCGAGCCAACTCATAATAAATCTACTTTCACATAATTCAACTTGTGCAAAAAAAATTTTTTTTTACTCACGTATCGATGAAAAAATTATTTTTCCCTGAAGTATCGACTGGAAATAATTTTTTTCCCTCAAGTATCGACTGAGAAAACCATTTTTTTTTTATCGGTTAAAAATTATTTCTATTTCCATACAAATTTTATTATTCTCCATCCGAACTTTCATTTCCATTTTCGATAATTTTTTATCCCATTCCCGTCGGAAAGTTCTTGTCAAGCAGGCGGTGTGGAGGTTATGATCCCCAGGGAGTGATCCTGGAGACAAGAAAAGCGGACAAATATTAAGGAATCGAGTGAGCCAGAGCAGCTCGTTCAGATACGCGAATGACAACGAAATTGTCATCCCAAAATAGCCGTTAGAGTGCCTGAAACAGTTGTTGGTTATTGAAACGTTGTGGGTATTTATCCATAAAGTTAAATGTCTTTGGGCTGCCGCCATCACAGGCTTTTGTTCTCCCTCGAAATGGAGAATGCCGCCATGTTCAAGTTTACGTTTCTTATCGAGTCGCAGCCCCACGGGGACCTAAGTGATCATTTTTTAGTCTCAATGAGAACTTGAACGAAAAAAAAAAAACACCAGAATTTTCTGGGAGAAATTACAACGACAATTTATCGCGTACTTTTTTAGCCGGTGGAATCACAGATTTGTTGGGCTTAGGATGATGGGGAAGTGCTGCTTTATCCACTGCAATTGCAAACAGATGTCCCGAGGCCATCGTTCAAACTCACTCGAGAGATACAGTACCCACTTTGCGGGTAGATGTATTTATTCCAGTGGATGGGGAACGCCAAAGAGGGATATCAGATTTTTAGACCACATCGGACAAGTGCATAGCTTCTCCATTATCCATTATAGAGTCTCTTCAGGGGGCAACGAGCCGTGAAAAACTCGTCATCTGGGCTCTGAATACTACTCGTGTATCATAAAAATGTTTAGGCCATTTATTTTCCTTACAATTGTTGTCTCAAACACCGAAATCATCGAAATATTCAATACTCCACACCCATCACAACCCAGCACCCAAATGCCGATAATTCCCCGTGAAAAATTGTCACCCAACAGTGGGTGTAGCAAAACTTTCAAAAATTCGTCGAACACCTACTGTTCCCAAGGTGCGGTCGGATGTGGGCGCGACTTTCGATTCGTTCTGGTCATAAACTTCTCTTTTCGCTAGCTAGACGAAACGTAGGATACAGTTGGTACGTACCATTTTACCAATGGGTCGTAAAAGTATTAAGGTGTATGATGTGAATGCATTGTACGAACAACGTGACATTACGTGCCTGTTAAGATGACAGCTTGCTTATTTATTACGGGGAAACAATCTCAGGGCCCCACCAGAATTTCCCTAAAAGAGTTATCCTCGATGGAATCATTAAAATAATAAAATGAAACCGTCAGACAAAAATCATCCCCTCAAAGTTTGAGGGTGTGAAATTAAATGAATTATTTTTCTGTCTTTTTCTCAAGATTCAATACCGACGAGTGATTTGTCCCCAACTCGGAACCATCAACCAAATAATTCTCCCTGAATTGCTCCCTCGCTTGTTTATCCACAGGTACTAATCCACCGCAAATAACCTGTCCCCCAATGTGACTTCTCGAAAATTCCGTCGTAAAGGTATTAGCACCCATGATTTTCCGTCATTGTCTGTGACAAGGCGAAACATTACTCGGCTGTTTAGAACGGGTAGCCGTTAGTCTTGGGGCGTCCATCCTGGCTGGCCCCGCGAGACTCCTTGAAAAGGATTCCTCTTCTCACTTCGCTCACCCTTTATTTCAACCCCCTTCTTGTTCCAACCGTTGGCAAGATTTTACCGGTCAGAATAAGGAGCGAGAGCTAAACCAGGAGAATGGGCGGGTGTTCCCTCGACGCAGGCGGAGCTCCCAGGACGTTCAACGTAGGATAATCCTTCGAATAGAGGATCATCCAATTATGGGGCAGGTGACCCAGGCGTCATTTGTATTCATTTCGACTACGTCTTACCTACTCTGTCGAGACTTCTATATCCGCGAAAGTGTTAAACAAAGACTTAGGTGGGGGATTAGGCCCTGGATTCTCTCGGGGTGAATGGCGATGTACGTCGTTGGGGGACAATTAATTTGGGGATGTTTTACGGGGGTCACTATACCCATTCCAGTTTAAATTTTACACACTGGGATTCCCATTTCATCTCGTGAACAAATTTCTTCCACGAGTCGGTTATAGCTTTAACATAAAAAATTTTTAGTTCGTTTATTCAAATATTTACAGATTATTTCGTAAGATTAATTTAGTTCAAGGTATCGATGTTTGTATTGCTGCTCTACCTGTTTATCGGTGAAGGAGATCGTACAGCTGGAGTCGGTGACCCTGATGTGGAGGTCTTCATGGAGGACGATTTTTATGAATAGTAGATTAAGGTGTCGTAGATAAGGCAACCGTTGGCAATTGGTATGAGTGTGTTTACATAGTCGTGAGGAATTATTACTAAAAGTATTTATTACGGTAGGGTAACGAGTGAATGGTAATCCTGAAAAAATTGAGGCGCCACTGTTGCGGTTTTAGTGCACAATTTCAAGGACAAGTGGTTCTAGCGGAAATACCAGTCATTCTGGGAGAAATGTGTCATCCAGTTTACAAGTCATGATTTATACCTTATTTATTCCGCGTACTCTATTTCTGTCGAGGCGTCGTATTCAATTAAATCATTGGTTTGAACACTATTATCTATTCCGAAGTACTTCGTCATGATCATCTCCAGGAGATTCCACCGATGGATAAGACTTCCGTCCTGTCTCCATATTCCTTTTGGGCAGATGTCCCTGGTGCAACCTCCAACTACTCCGTCCTGACATTGACAGTATTGGCAGTACCACATGAAATTATTTCCTGTGCAGGAATAATTTTCTGGGACCGAGGGCTCGTAGTCATCGATGTAGCCCTCCGAATTACTAGTTACTCCGACGATGACTGGAATAATTTTCATCATTCACGTTTTGGGAACGATTTTTTAATTTATTATTTCGGGCTTTCGTGCACTGAGAGAAAAAAAATAGGGTAATTACTCACACATCAGCGTCATCACGTAGAAGAATATACTGATTACAGTTGAATTCATTTTTGGCTGATTATTTGAATTTCGGGGAATCGGAATATTTTCAAATTGCACTCACGCACTGAATTTTAAGACTGTCATGAAGGCAGTGTCTATGTTATCATTTTTATAGAACACCCACCTCCTACTGTCGGCAGTAACTTTATTTGAACTCATTCTTATGATTTTCCAAGGGCGTGTTATCTGTGGGCATGACCTTCGAAGTGACAATCATTTTCGGCAGATGGAGATTATGAAATCGCGTTCATTATTACAACACGGGTTTCCCCATGGGTTTTCCCTCGGATTTTCCATTTTCCTGTTGCGATATCAGTAATAATAGTGGAGTATTATTGTGTCGAATTTAAATTTTAATGAGATAGATAAAAAAAAATTATTATGAATCGTCCAAAATGGAAAACTTCAATTTTATCACATTTTTTAATCGAATGAAATTGCTTTT